>NC_070602.1:109436519-109736519 GCF_027172205.1 Podarcis raffonei
ATTCTGTTTTCTACCTCACACTCTTCTTGTCTCCTTGCTTTTTTCCCTCGCAAATGACTCCCACTCCTTGCACCATTTCGCAGCATCTTGACACTTCCAGCCCTGATTCCACAACCTAAGCTGCAATGAATAGTAAATGTTGGCTCTGAAATATCATCCTTAGCCACTTGAGGGTTTAGACTCTAATCCATCAAAGTAGTTTTCCGAAAGGCTCAGTGCTAAAGGTCATTTGCAGAACCAGGCTGTGGATTAGCTTTTCTCTAAAACAGTGCCACCAATTTTTCATGTAATAGGGATAGTTAAAGAGATAAAGCAGTAATAGGACAGACGTTTCCAACTCCTTTCTCACTCTCCATAGACATATGGCAGTACTGATTTTATTCTGGGTTATTTTATGAACCCTCACAGGTTAGCTGACATTAACTTTCATAGGATTGGGGGGGGGGGACAGACTCTCATGAACATTATGGGGAAAGCGTGATAGGAATCCGTACTAACCACATTGAATGTACTGTACACACAAGTGAGTGAATGCTGAATCTTAAGGATAATTTCATTAAACACACCCAAACTGCTGGGTATGATGGCAAGCCTGCCACTTTCTCCATCAGGAAGCAGCAGTGCAGGAGGGGGCACAATTTTCAGAAGAGAAGGAGCAGGAGAGCCAGTGTGCTGTAATGGTTAAGAGTGTTGGACTTGTAATCTGGTGAACCAGGTTCGATTTCCTGCTCCTCCACATGCAGCTGCTGGGTGACCTTGGGCCAGTCACGCTTCTCTGAAGTCTCTCAGCCCCACTCACCTCACAGAGTGTTTATTGTGGGGGAGGAAGGGAAAGGAGAATGTTAGCTGCTTTGAGACTCCTTCGGGTAGTGATAAAGCGGGATATCAAGTCCAAACTCTTCTTCTGCATGCTTGCTCCTTTCCCTGCCCATTTGGCAATTTGCTGAATTGCTTGTACCCCAGATTTGAGTTTGCTGTGTTAAGTGGAGAAAAATGGCATTTTAAATGGCAGCAGAGGTTTGAGTAGGCCAAGCAGAGAGTGGCAGTGAGAGGACAATGGGGCTTTAAAAGAATGAAAGAGATTTTGGTAGAACAAACAGGAATAAGAGAAACACTGACAGGAAAATGGTAGCAGTAAACAGCGGCAGAGGTTTGAGTAGAGCGAGTGGGTGGTGCGCAGAGACACTGAATGGAAAAAGTGGTAGTTTTGAAAGGCTCTGCAATGTTCGCTTCTGTGTTGAACCATCTCTGCTGTTTCTTCTTGTTAAAACTTGTTATAAAACCACCCTCCTTCCATTTGGACATCTCCCACTACTTTTCACTTTCCGTGTCCTTCCCTTCTAGCTCCATTTCATAGCCATGGCTGTTTTGCACTCGTCCCTGACGTCATGCAAATCCTGGGTTGTGATGAGGCACTACAAATCTTCCAGTGTGGGCTGTGCAATGACTGCCTTACTTTAAAAAAAATAATCTAGAAAGTTATCTGAAGATATCAGGAAGCAATCATTTTCCCAACCATTCCCCTGAAGACTCTCGGATTCATCTGAAAAAGCAAAACAAACCCAAAACAACACACCTAATATATTCACAAAGGGAAAAATTCAAAAGAATTGTTTTGAAAGAATTACTCCAAAACCACAAGGTGGCAGTGATGTGAACAGGTTGTAAGATGGAGCTTACCTGGTCAGGAAACATACATTATGACTATTGTTATATGGAAAGGTGTTATTTAACCCGAGGATGAAATTCTCTGTTAATATTTACTCCAGTCAGATGGACTTTCGTGTGTGTTTACAAATTCAGGCAGCTACATTGCGTTGGCTGCATTTTATGCAGATTTTAAGGGGTGCTTCATTGGAAAGCAGAAATCTGTTTTTCCACTCAATCCACTTCAGAAGCAACATCATCAAAAGAGGGGCCATTGTCATGTGATGAACAGAGTGCCAGGCTTACAAATAGGAAAATCTAAAGGGACCCAGTCCCAGGGAGGTGTTGTTGGCACTTCTTTGTTTCCAGCTGAACACAGCCATTTGGGTGGCAACCAATGTTGCATAGGAGTTAGAGTGATTCTTCTCTGTGTCGCGTCTGGCCACCCAAACAGCAGTTCATAAATGGGAAAAGGATGCGAGGACTGTGCATTACTCTTGCCTTTTCTATCCCAGCTGCAAAACCTAATTCACGTTGCTGCCTGGCAACGAAAGCTGCTGTCACTAACACTGCTGGTGGTGACTGATATTACCTCTCCGTCTCTCATTCTAAAGGGTAAAGGAGATAAGGTGGCTTATAATCACTAGGGGTCAAGTTTTCACAAGCAGCAGATGGAGTAGTCAATCTGCTCCTTGACTGTACCATTTCAGTTTGCAGGTGGTTACTCACCGGGAAGAGGTATGTCAGGATTCAGTAGGGAGTATTGGTTCAGGGTTTCCACTCTGACAGATTGCACAGAGTTTTCCTCACTGCCCCACTCAGCTTCCAGGTATTTCACTGAGCTCCAAGGGAGCCTTCCCTAGCCTGGCAGCCATTGGCCCTTAAATGCTTCCTCCCTAGCTAAACCTGCTTCCTGTTTCCTTGCCAGCTGGCCACCCAACTTCCTGATTCCTCCACATTTTTCTCAAAATTGTGAACAATTTGGCAACAGGGCCATTGTTACTCTGCTAACACCGCTGTTGTCATGGGAACAGGGTGAGCAGCGCTTGCTGTGTTTCTTCTCTTTGGCCTGCTCCTAGCCTTGACTCCAGGGCAGAGTTCACATGATTCGTTGCTCCTTTGTACACACACACCCTCCCTGATGCCTGCTCATAGAAAACCAGATGCCAGGGAGAAGGTTGAACTAGAATTCCTTCTCATTGATGCGCTATTTTCCCCTGAGGATTTTGACTAGAACACAGCTGGAGATTCACAGTCTGCAATCTACAATAATCGAGAGGGCTGGTCCACCCATGAGGCAGGGCGAAGCAACTGCCTCAAGCAGCAGGAGCCACAAGGGTAGCAGATCTAGCCTTCAAGGAATGCATTGCTGCTGCCACTGTGGTAGCAGCAATGGCTATAGGACACTCCTTGGGAGGCAGGATCTGCTGCCTTCTTGGCAGCCCCATGAATGCCACCTCTATAGAAACCTTTCAGTCTCCTAGGGGGGAAATAACAGGGACTATCCTCTGGGGCCTCCTGGGCTCTGCACCCACCCACGACATGATTCAGAGTGCCCCCCCATGGCCTGTGATTCCCACTTCAACTGTCAATTTGATTCCTTACCCCCTCCATTCCCAATATAGCTCTTTGTCCCCCTCCTGTTTCTGATGTAGATCTTCCCTGGTGGGGAGGGCACCATTTTGTGGTTCGCCCCAGGTGCCAAAATGTCTTGGGCTGGCCCTGAGAAGCAAGTGCAATATTATTTCATTCTTATTTTGAGATGGCTAATCCAGTAATGATTTACTTTATAAAGAAAATGCTTTTCTTCTTCGTGATTTAGGCCCCTGCTTTGCCGGTCTCTCATAAAGCCTGTTATTCTAAGCCAGTATTACAATATCTCATTTTTCCCCCTGCCACGCAGCACTCAGAGTAGCACCCAAAGATGAGTTAAATCAAAAGAGCAATTAATTAATTAATATAAATTAATTAATGTACTTCCCAGGGGCCCATCCTTCTAATTACGCTTGCAGCAACATTCTGACCTAGCTAGAAGTTGTTAGACACTTGTCAAAGGCAGCCCCATAAAAGAACACACAGCACAGCAGTCCAGTTTCAAGGTGACTAAAGCAAATACAACCCATGGCCAGATATACCATTGCAAGAGACAACAGTATAGGGATCTGTACTGGGCAAAGGCACTCATTGCCAGGCCTGCCATATTGACTTGCTAAACTGGGTTAGGGAGCACTCCCCAAACTGAGAACCTGAATCTTCAAGGAGAGTGCAATCCCATTCAAAACAGGCTGAAATCTCTCTCTCCTTGATCTACATTACTTCTCACTAGATGCACTTCTGCCTCGGTGTGGATTAAGATTGAGTTTGTTGGCCCATATCCAGTCCATCACTGATTTCAGACACTGATGCAGAACTGCCATAGCCTCCCTGGGACTAGATGGAAAGGAGAGAAAGAGCTAAGTGCCATCTGCATACTCCAGATGATCTTCTCCAGTGACTCCAGTAGCATAGAGGGCAAGACAGAGCCATGCAGCCATAAGCCGATACCAATACGGTAACATCTACTGCCTGATTTATTGGTACCCGGCATTTCTAGAAGCAATGTTAATTTTATTCCATCCCTATTGATAGTTTTATTGGGTACTTATTTCCATCCCTGTTATGAGATTGCATTAGAATATGAATGTGTTTTATTTCATCTTTTATTCTTGACAGTGCATTGAGTTTTGATGGGTGGTACAATTTTTTTTTAAATAAAGCTGCATCTTTAATGATCTTTGAGTACGAAAGAATATAATCAAATAACTACCTGTCAAATTTGAAATCCATGAAAAGCAGGGATTGGTGGTTGTCCCCCACCCCTGTAGCAGATTGTTTGATCTTTGCACATGGTCTTCTGCTGTGATATTTTGAGAGCGTCATATGCATCTTCAAAAGATTCTGTGTTTGCAACCTCGATTCATCCTTGGCCAACTTCTGATGTGTTCCTCTGAAAACTGCTCTGTACTTTTGATTCATTTATTCTGCTACAGGGAAAGTTAGACTTCCACTGAGGAGACTGCTGCTAAGGTGTCTTCTGATGGAAACAGTGGTGAGGCCTCTGACTCATGACAAAAGTCATGAGTATCAAGTACCCAAAATGTCTCAAGTACCCAGAATTACAGCAAGACTGGAAACAGCAATTCCTCAATTGTTCAGAGTCTGGGATTCCCATGCAACGTGGTTTGTCTGTCTGTCCATCTGTTCACTACAGGTTTGGCTACTTCTTGAGATATCATCACCAAATTTGGCACAATGATTCCAGTCTGTGTCTGCTTTTGTGTGCTAGGCACTGTTTTGGTGTGGCTGGTCCAACCCAAAAATTACACTATCCCTTTAAACATCAGCATATTTTCTGGTTTCTAAAAATTCCTGAACAGTGCTGGGCACTCCCTGCTAGTGAAAGAGTAACAACAGAACACACCAAAGTTTGGAAAGTTACTTGTGATTCTGCATGTAGCTTACAGTCAGAAGTGGCTTGCTACTACCATAGCTTCCCAGTAGGCTGCTTGGCTTTGCCAGCGTGTTTGCACTGCACTGACCTCCCACCTTGCCCCTATCCCTCCCATTAAGCAGCAGCCACCCACCTGCCAGGAAGCCAGTGCAGTGTTCTGCCCCACCCATTGAGCCACTTATAGCAGAAAAGCAATGGTGGGGGATGTAAAAAGCCCACCCTCTTGAAGCACCCCCTTATTCTTAAATTTCCTATTTTTTTGTGTTTGGGGGCTTGCAGATTTATTTTTTCCCAAGGGGGGGAATTGATTTTCCACATTTCTGCAATTAACTTTGTACTCATACAGCCTGAGCCACAGTGCTTATATAGTCATACTGAATTTCCTTCAATGCTACTGCATGCATTTCTCTTTTAATGGCTTTAATTGATCTGCTTTGATCAGAATGCAACTCCTTTGGAATATTAATGGGAAGGCAGCTGATTTTGTTCATGCCACATATATATATTGCAGTGTTACAGCTGCTTCTCTTTCAGATAGGGATCAAGAAGAAAAAGTCTCACAATAGTTCCTTGATAGGGAAGAGGGCATAAACATATGGTTTGACTCATAGAGTGCTGTTGTGCTCAGGTACTGTGTTTGTGGTTTCCCATAGACATCTGGTTGGCCTCTATGAGAATAGAATGCTGGACTGCAGGGGTCGGCATCCTAAGGCCTATAGGCCACAAGTGGCCCACGGAGTCTTTTAACTGGCCCACAAGCTGCCCCTCAACCGAGCCACCCGCTTGTTGAGTCCCCGCATGCTGTCCTAACCAGTGCAGCGTGGCACAGGGACTTGCTTCCACGGCACTGGAAATCACATCTGCGCATGCACAGATGCCGAAAATTGTGTCTGCGCAGGCGCCGGAAATTGCTGGCGCGTGATCTGGCCCACGGAGGGATGTCTGCTGGAGTGAACTGGCCCAGGCAAGGTAAACCTTGCCAACCCCTGAGATTGGCCATTGGCTTCACAGAGTTCCCTGTGTAGAGAGATAGACTGCCAATCAGCTCTTAGAACTGTAGTTCATTTCATTCATTCAGCCTTTATTGGCATAATTTAGAAAATAAAACCATAAAGGGGGGGGGGGGAACCCATCCATAAGACATTGGAAGTCCAGACATGTTAAACACATAAACATAAAAAAACTCATTAAGAAAATCAAATATGTTTACAATTTGTCTTTGAAAAGCTCAAGAAAATATTATGAAACAATTTCAGTAGTTTTGGGAATATCATGCCAGTGCGCTCCCACTGCTGGCTTTTGAATCTGTGTAGTTCTGCAATAGAGATCTCCTAACACCTCTCAGCATCCTTAACATGCCATAGCTGCCATAATTCTTTGGGGCAAGCCATGACTGTTGACAGTGGTATCACAAGGCTTTAAATGTATGGTGTGGTTCTGGCCTCTGTGCAGTGGTGTAGCGTTGTTTGCTGGTGCCCAGGGCATGGGCATGCGCTCAGCAGGGCAGAGAGGGTGAATGGAACCCGCCGTGCTTCCTTCGCCACTGATGCTGCCAAATGGGCACATGCAAGTTGAGTGGGGGGGGGCATGGAGGGTGAATGGAGCTCACCGTGCCAGCCCAGCCCTTGCCACTGGAGCCAAGTGGAGCTGTGCTGCACCATCTGCCTGCCTGCCTACGCATGGGGGTGCCCCACTGGCCGACACGTCCCTTGGCAGGTGAATCCCCCTGATGCCCTGGGCTGGGTCACGGTGGGGGGTGGTCACCCCTTTCCCGCCTCCTTTTGTCTGCACCCACTCACCATCTGAGCAAGCGCTGGCCATTCAGCGAGAGGGGCAGGGACATGGCAGTGAGGCCAGGCTGGGCTCTGGGGCCCAGAGACCTCTGGTGGCAGGCAGGGTGGGAGAGGGATCCCTGGGTAAGGCTGCCTGGTTTGTGCCCAATCAAAACTGTGCAGCTGGGGCCACAGCCCCCCTGGCCCTCCCTACACTGTGTCCCTGCCTCTGAGTATGCACACAAATCTCCCTATATGGGGAAGGGAAAAAGAACTGCAAACTAACATTTGGGATAAGAACATATCCTATGGGGTGACAAGAAGATCTGCAGTGGGGAGCCGACCTGTCATCACCATTAGAGGGTTCCCAGATGGATGCTCTTTCCTGTTCTCCATAAAAGTGATGTTGTAAGGATTGCAAAGTGGTTAATTGTGGAGTTTGGCTTTTAAGAGACACGTTCAGACCAAGATATCTCTTTTAGGCTATTAGGCAGGCCAGTTGATGCTGCCTGCAATCTAGCAGTCAACTCAGACGTCCTGAATAAGATGCTGTCAGCCATGATGATGGCTGTGTTGAAATTATAGTAATTTTATGCTAATTGAGGATTTGGGTTCAAAGCAGCTGTTTGCGATAAATCAGTGGCAACTTGCTGGACAGCGCAGCCTGGAAACAAGACACTGGCAATGGGCATCTGTCAAATAGGGACCAGTGGATGAGACTGAGTTTGCCAAACATTTACAGCGACAACAATCATTTCTAGGCTTTGGCTGAACCTAAAACAAAAGCAGATGAAATATCAAAGTCATGCCTCTCCCACCACTGCCAAACTAAATATATGTGTATTAAGATGTCAGAAAGTAAGTCTCATTGAGATCTGCATGTTCAGGATCAGGGAATCAGGTGGTTAACTACAATCACAGAATCACAATCTCATTTGAAGGTCAGCAACCCATCCGTTTAATGAGAACTGGATCGGCAGGAGTGAGATGGCAATTAAAGCTTCCCTAAGTCTGCAGTTCTGCAGTTTGCACCTTAAACTTCTTAGTTCTTTCAGCCAAAGATGAGGGTGTACAGAAACCAGCCTGCAGTCTTTCACGGCTATTTCCTTCTCCCACTTCACAAAAATTCTGCAGAAAATTCAATGGGAGACTCTGACTCCCATTAAACCCAGTCAGCCAAGCCAATGGTCCAGGATGATGGAGACTGTAGTTGGGTATGTGAAGGAGAAACTCAATTCAGCTTGCGTTTAAAGGCAAATGTAACAAATTAGCGCTCTGGAAAAGCGATGTGGAAATGTGGAGAACCGAAGCTAAGAATGGAAAAATGAGAAACTGGGAGAACCCCAAACAGACATATTCACCTGTCATTAGCTGTGGTCCAGCAACATCAGAAGGGCCACAGGGCCCCTGTCTTTAACTGCTGATCCCCGTAAGGGACAGTTGCATATTCCTGCATTGCAGGGGGTTGGACTAGATGTTCCTCAGGGTCCCTTCCAGCTCTATGCTTCTATGTAAAGAGGAATTCCAGCAGATGCTTTGAACTTTAGTCCTCCTTTTCCTATGGAGGTCCAGCTCCAAGGCCCTTCTGGTGGTTCCCTCACCGTGAGAAGTGAGGTTACAGGGAACCAGGCAGAGGGCCTTCTCGGTAGTGGCGCCTGCCCTGTGGAACACCCTCCCATCAGATGTCAAAGAAATAAACAACTGTCTGACTTTTAGAAGACATCCTAAGGCAGCCCTGTTTAGGGAAGTTTCTAATGACTGATGTTTTAATGTATTTTTAATCTTTTGTTGGGAGCCGCCCAGAGTGGCTGGGGAAACCCAGAGAGATGGGCGGGGTATAAATAATAAATGATGATGATGATGATGATGGAAGGGGGGGAATAGCCTGAATGACCACCAGCCAAAGTAAAGAAACAGGTTGTTCTTCCATTTCCTCCACCCCCTCCCTTTGCTAAAAATACAAATTATTTTCTATTAGAGGTGTAGAGAGAATGTGCCAAACATCCCTGAGGATTTTGCTAGTTTTATGAATGCTTTCTGATTCCCCTCCACATTCCTCAGGCACTGTGCCTGAAGAGACACATTTAATTTTGCTTCCAATTCAACCGTAAGTGAAATCCTGTGGCAAACATCTCCTCAGGCATGTCCCTATTGGCCCTGCATAGCAATTCCACACCCCTTGAACATTTCTGACAATTGAACAATATGACAACAAAACAACAACGAAAACCCCTAACCATCTCCTGAGTAATATTTGTTCTTTCCAAAATCTCAAACCCCAAAGTGCATGAAAGGCTCTTTATTGAGGTTTGTGATGTGGTATGATGAAATAAGGAAACAAGTGGCAGTTCTAGTTTTGGCTCAGCCCTCTCTGAAAACACATAGCTTCATCTTTTCCTTTAAAAATAGCATTTTTATTTATTTTTATTTGCATTCAAAGTATGCTTTTTTACTTCACTACTTTAACTGCACTTACAGCTTTATTAACATTTCTTGAAAAATGTTTACCATAAACATCTTAGTGTGTCTAATTTGCCTTCCAGAGAGCCTAGAAAAAATTTGGAATGTGTTTGGGTACTGCAGAATATTTCTTTTCCTGTGCAATTATGGGAGGGCATTCTAATTAACCCTGAAGAAGTCAAGGTAATACTGAAAGATGTTTTGAATTGCTTGTAATAAAAGCATGCAATTGGAGATCCCTGCCTCCCTCTCAGCTCTCCTTTCTAAGAAGCTCTGTCGTTGCTTTGGAGCGTACCACTTTTGTCAGTGATCAGAGAGGTACAATTAATCTGATATGTTTGAAGTGATGCATTCTCCTTTCTCATGGCAAACAACTCATCTTCAACAGACTGCACAGCTGTTTGAAGAAAACTATACAGCCAGAGACTAGGGATGGAAGAGAATTCTAAAGCAAACAGACCTAAATAGTGTATTCTACTGGACTTAACAATATGGATCAAAATGCAATTCCCCTTCAGATTTTGTACTTACCTGCATTTTGTGAGAGAGTTCTCAGCTCAAACAACATACCCAAAATGTGTATTTTCGGATAAAACGTATTTAGAAATGTGTACGTTGTGGAGTGGCTACCAAGCCCATATAACACAAGTCCTGAAAGACCTACATTGACTCCCAGTACATTTCCGAGCACAAGTGTTGGTGCTGACCTTTAAAGCCCTAAATGGCCTCAGCTCAGTATACCTGAAGGATCGTCTCCACCTCCATCGTTCAGCCTGGACACTGAGGTCCATCTCTGAGGGCCTTCTGGCGGTTCCCTCCCTGTGAGAAGTAAGGTTACAGGGAACCAAGTAGAGGGCCTTCTCGGTGGTGGCGCCCGCCCTGTGGAATGCCTTCCCATCAGATGTCAAGGAAATAAACAACTATCTGACTTTTAGAAGATATCTGAAGGCAGCCCTGCTTAGTGAAGTTTTTAATGTTTGATGTTTTATTGTGTTTTTAATATTCTGTTGAGAGCTGCCCAGGGTGGCTGGGGAAACCCAGTCAGATGGGCAGAGTATAAATAATAACTACTACTTCTTCTTCTTCTTCTTCTTCTTCTTCTTCTTCTTCTTCTTCTTCTTCTTCTTCTGAATTTTGTGATTCAGTATATATTTCAATCTGTAGTTTAATGTGAATTAATATACTTTAAAAAAAAGAAATTGGGTGTTAATGTGTAAACAGGATAGAATGGACTAACAAATAAGCAGATGCAAAACTAATGGGCTAGAAAGAGATGGATCTTTCCATCCCTACTAGAGATATGACATGTTTTTGCTTTGATATTATTTATTTATCATATTTGCATTGACCCTTTCCACCAAAGAGGAATGCTCAGTCCAGCATACATGAGGTTGTATTTACAGTAGCTCTCTATACCTCACAAGGACACGGGGGGGGGGGGATAGGCAATGTTGACTGATCATGGCTGAGTGAAGCACACTTCATGACTGAGTACAAATGTACTTCTTTTACTGACTTATTTCAATAGATCACTTTCCCGCTTTTTCTATGTCACATACTCAAAGGAGCAACTAACATGCCCATCTACGAGGATTAACCATATCAGTTTAGGTTAGTAAAAGAAGCACATTAAAATGCTGTAACAAATACTATATATTGGGATCTGTACTCTCCGGAGTGTTAAATGTTTGCTTGTTTTTCGCTTCTCTGTATTACTCAGCATGCAGGCTCTTGCACGCAGCCAGTAAATATTATGTTCATGATTTGGAGGCTAGATTAGCCCCTGAAGCTGTGGCCTTGGCTTAATATCTTGGTGTTTACAGTTCAGTAAATAAAAGTGCTTTGTCTTGAAAATAATAATAATAATAATAATAATAATAATAATAATAATAATTGCTGTAACAAAAAACAGCCATGGTAAATCATCTACAATTAAAAAATGCCACAGCCACCAGAGGTCAAGGTTCTGCTATAAGTGCTGAACTGCCCATCTGAAAGAAGCAAAGAATGAGAGTCTGGTGAATCTCTCCATGAAGGGCATTTCACAAGGCTCAGCAACCATTCCTCTAATGCCAACAGAGTTGCTTACTCCAGAGTAGCTGCTGCCCTTCTGGCAGGTTCAAATGAGCTGAGGTGGTTCTTTTGATGCCAGGCCATTCATTCATATATATATATATATATATATATATATATATATATATATATATTAAATTAAATTACTAATACCCTGCCCTCCTCAGCCAGAACCAGGCTCAGGGCGGCTAATGCCAAAAAAATTACAATAAAACGTAATAGAAAAAGAAAGAACAGTTAATTAAAATACGGGTTAAAATACAGGTTAAAATACAATTTAAAATGCAGTCTCATTTTAGTAGTAGCCCATAAAACAAAACCATAAGGAGAGGGAAACATAAGGGTCAGACTGAGTCCAAACCAAAGGCCAGGCGGAACAGCTCCGTCTTGCAGGCCCTACGGAAAGATGTCAAATCCCGCGGGGCCCTGGTCTCTTGTGACAGAGCGTTCCACCAAGTTGGGGCTAGTACTGAAAAGGCCCTGGCCCTAGTTGAGACCAATCTAAACTCCTTGCAGCTTAGGACCTCCAAAGTGTTGTCATTTGTGGACCTTAAGGTCCTCTGCGGGGCATACCAGGAGAGGCAGTCCCGTAGGTATGAGGGTCCTAGGCCGCATAGGGCTTTAAAGGTCAAAACCAGCACCTTAAACCTGACCCTGCACTCTACCGGGAACCTGCAGTTGGTAAAGCACTGGATGAATGTGGTCCCGCGGCAAGCACCCTGTAAGGAGTCTCGCCGCAGAATTCTGCACCCGCTAGAGTTTCTGGGTCAGCCTCAAGGGCAGCCCCTCATAGAGTGAGTTACAATAATCAAGCCTGGAGATGACTGTTGCATGGATCACTGTGGCCAGATCAGGGCGAGAAAGGTAAGGGACCAACAACTTAAAGATTAACAGCAGCGCTTTGTATTGAGCTTGGAAAGCAAACAGGTAACCAACTGAGGGCTGAATAGGACATGATTTGATCCCTTGAAGTTATTTTCTTTTACCAAAAGCAGCCCTTTGAGGACCCAATGTGGATTAGGTCTGCAATGCTGGGGAAAGGTGGTTTATTTAAACAGGGGTTAGATGGCCATCTGTCAGGGATTCTTTAGTTGTGATTGCAGAGGGTTGGACTAATGACCCGTGGGTCCTTTCCAACCCTACAGTTACATGATTCTATTTCCACCACCACCACACATGCCTATAGTCCTAATCTCCCAGTGCAGGACTCTGCCAGCTGTACTACACTAGCCTAGGCTGCCAATAAAGGTAAAGGGACCCCAGACCATTAGGTCCAGTCGTGGCCGACTCTGGGGTTGCGGCGCTCATCTCGCTTTATTGGCCGAGGGAGCCAGCGTACAGCTTCCGAGTCATGTGGCCAGCATGACTAAGCCGCTTCTGGTGAACCAGAGCAGCACATGGAAATGCTGTTTACCTTCCCTCTGGAGCGGTGCCTATTTATCTACTTGCACTTTGACATGCTTTCAAACTGCTAGGTTGGCAGGAGCAGGGACCGAGCACCGGGAGCACACCCCTTCATGGGGATTCAAACCACCGACCTTCTGATCGGCAAGACCTAGGCTCTGTGGTTTAACCCACAGCACCACCCGCGCCCCTTAGGCTACCAATAGTCTCTACCAAAGGTACCATGGATTTTGAAGGAGCACAAACTTAGGACGAAAGGGAGAAATGAGCTAAGAGGAAGCCAGGTTTGGCAAATCCTCACGGTTATCAATTCCTGCCCAGAAGCCTATTTCTCCACTGTGGAAGGACATGTGGATCCAGAATTGGCCTCCACAGGCACTTATAGACACACCGTTAAGACAATACAGTGGTGCCCCGCAAGACGAATGCCTCGCAAAACAAAAAACGCGCAAGACGAAAGGGTTTTTCGGTTTTTGTGTCGCTTTGCAAGACGATTTTCCCTATGGGCTTGCTTCGCAAGACGAAACGCCTTGCGAGTTCTTGCGAGTTTGTTTCCTTTTTCTTAAAGCCGCTAAGCCGTTAATAGCCGCTAAGCCGCTAATAGCCGCTAAGCCGCTAATAGCCGTGCTTCGCAAGACGAAAAAACCACAAGACGAAGAGACTCGCGGAACGGATTAATTTCGTCTTGCGAGGCACCACTGTATTCATGGAAGACAATGGTACTCCTCTATGAGTGATCACCAAAGAAGAAGAAGAAGAATACTAGCCTTCCTATGAGGCTGCTTACATTTGCAGTGCAAAAATAGAAAAGTTGAAAATGAAGAGCAATGGAGGGGGTTATTGGCACCAAGACATAAAATTAAAACATTGCATGATTGCGAGCTTTGATGATCTTCCTTGGATCACAAGCTTTAGTCTTTGGATCTCATCCCCAATACATGACAGGTTAGAAAAGCAAGCTTAAGACCAAGTATCCGTCTTTGAACACCAGCATCAAGTTGCACTGCTGCAAAGCAACATCAGGTTTCAGTTACTGCCCGATACCAAGCCTTTATTATTTAAGATGTAGTTAGGCGCCCACAGCTCTGTGGAAATATGGTAGCTTTGTTTATATCTACACCCCTAGGCAACAAGAATGTCCCATCATTTAACTATTGTCAATTCATGGCTTGGGAATCTCTGTCCTTTTTCTCAGCCTGCCAGGGGGCAAATGTTTTAGTGTTCTCTCAAGAGAACCTGACTGGATCAGGTGTGCTCAGGAGAGCCAAGGGCTGGCAGGTTATTGCCATTTTAAAACTAGAAAGGGATTGCGACTCTTAGTGCTGCCTAAATGAATACATTGCTTGATTTTATTTAAACTATTTATTTCATCATTCACATTTCTAGGTCTGCAGCGGCCTTACATATAACTCAGGTGTTTTCCCAGACAAAATTACCAAATCACAGCTATCAGCTAACTCTGAAGGGATAGCTCAGTCAGTAGAGCATGAGACTGTTCATCTCAGGGTTATAGGTTTGAGCCCCATGTTGAGCGACAGATTTCTGCATTGCAGGGAGTTGGACTAGATGACCCTACCAACTCTTCTATGATTCTAGTCAGCCATTTGCTGTCAGATAAGTCTTCCAGACATAATTCATGACCCCTTTTAAGTGGTTTCCCCCACAGACAACCTACTCTCCTTCAGACATGCCAAGTTATCCCCAACATTGCGGGGGTCTGTCAAATGTGTATGACATCACACACATGCCATGCCCCCCCCCAACTTGGCCAGACTGACTCGATCCATCTACATGTATGCAAATACAAATTGCCTGGTGCAGAGGATGAGCTATAGAAAATAACTGTCTAGAAATGAGAGAGAGAGAGACTGTGGCCAGGCCAGTTTAATATTGTAGCTATAACAGAAGCAGCCATTTCATTGCCGTGCAAAATGGAAACAATCGAAATAGTACAGCGGTAGAATCAATCATGGCTTATTTCCTCCTGTTGTCGCCATTACATTGCTGGTGGAATAAAACGCAGAGGGCCTTGTTAATGCAGAGCTTCGTCCTATAGCTGCCAACAAAACATTCCTTTGACATTTATTCCTATGGCTGTTAATTGAGTGACTGGAAGCAAAGGGGGAAGAGGGATCCGGTATTGTTTGGAGTGGTATAGAAAAATAAATTTGGGCAGCTGAACTGCTTGCTATGCCGGGCTGAGGAAAAGGGCAACAGCTGCATCATGAGTCTTACAGGTGCAGGTGTTCTGCCTTCCTTTGCATGTCACCATGCTAGCCACCAAACCATTTTACTGATACCTTAGGTTTTGTCATGGCCCCAAACATGGGGGTCACACCGTACACCTGTCACTGGACACTGCACAAGAAACTCCTGAGGAGCTTTGCCCAAAGAAGTCCCTGCAGAATGAAACCTCGATTCCCAGAAGAAACCAACAGCTGAGGTAAAAAAAGCACTAGCCTTTTAATTGGTCAGATGCAGTGCTTGGGGATGTGATCTAGCTATCTAGCCCAAACTATAATGATTGGCAGTTGCTTTAGGGCAGTGCTGAGGCAACTAGCTCTTGCTGGCTCAGCGCAGGTTGGTAAACTGTGATGCTGAAACTTGCCTTGGTTTCCAGTCTGTTCCAGAGTGCTGGGCCTACTGCTCTCCATCTTGCCTGGGCCATCTTCTGTCTGGTGGAAATCACATTGGCTCGGGGCCAGTTTAAAGCAGGGTTGGGAAATGTCCAGCCTGCAGGCCAGATATGGTTCATGGGTCTCCCCTCATTGCCCAGCCTTGGGTGAGCCATTGGGAAGCTGTCTTCAAGCCTAAATTCCATGTGACTTTTTTATGGGAGGGTGTTGCAGTTGCGAAGGAAAGTGTTAAGTTTTCCCTGTACTGCAATTCTTCTACCAACTCTCTCTCTCTCTTTCTTCCTCACCAACCCCAGTGCAGCAGTTAAGGTTGGAAAGGTGCCCCATTAGCTGCAACTGTAAAATTAATATGCATTTTGTCAGCCCTGGTCAACAATCCCTCCCTCTGGCCTAGTTCTGTCGGAGGTTGTAAAACAGTGTCTTGGCTGTAAAACTGCAGACTGCAGGGAGAGATTTGTAGGACTGCGTGTTCTTCCATAAAGAATAAAATCCCCTCTGCACAGAAACCAGCATATTGAGAAGGAGGTTTCCACAACCCCTTCCCTTCGCCTTAACATGCTAGCTTGCTATATTTGGGGAATACTTTTTGTATGAAGAAGCAATTAAATCATGTGAGCAGCCTAAAATGTTTTCCAAGATTCAGAACAGGAGAATGTTCCAGACCCTCCAAGTGTCCCTATTTTCCAGGAACAGTCCCAGAGCTACAGAAGCCATCCCAGTTTCTGATTTGATCCTGGAATGTCCCACTTTTCCTTAGGATGTCCCTATTTTCATTGGAGAAATGTTGGAGGGTATGGTGTTCAGAGACCTTGAAATCCAAGGTGATAAGACCATGGTAATTTCTTCCGCCTGGCCCTGAAATCCACCTCCTCTCCTTGCTGTGTGGTATACCTGGATCAATTTCAGCATCTTGGGGCAGATGTTGTGGATGATGGTCCAGGGATGGAATGAACAGGTAAAGCCACAATTGCCTGTGCTAGGGATGGAAAAACTGTGACCCTCCAGAAGTTGCTGAACTACAACTCCCATCACGGCTTGGAACTGCTCTCCAACAACATCTGTAGGTGTCACAGGTTTCAAATCCCGGGCTTATCCCTTTCTACTTCAACATCATGAGAACTTTCTCCAGATCTGAAAGCTATGCAGCCCAGCCCCAGGTTTACAGTTTCAGCATTAGTCAGCACTTGCAAAAGGGAGGCATCTACATTTCCAGTGTCGATGCCATAGAAGATGCAACAAAGAAGCCCCAAGTTCCTTTTTGCAGCCAAAGCACCCATTAATTATTATGACAGATACTGGGCTTCATGAAACATAACTCTGATGGCTCCTTCTATTGTTCCTTACACGAAGCTAATTAAATGGTAAAATTGCGAAAGTGTCACCTGGCATATCTCCTGCTAATGTCATTTGTACAAAAGTATAATAAAGGCTATTTGTTTTCCCCTGCTCTGTTCATAAGCCAGCTTGAGGATAGAGGCTATCTCCCGAACACATGTGATCATCTATTCTTACTGCTCTATTAACCCTGAAAAGGAGCTGGGCTGGATGAAGCTACCCAAGATACTTCACTTCCCTGTTTGACAGGCGACAGAAGCTTGTGGCAGAAAAGCTTTCAACTGCAATCCATCCCTAAAATGAGTCATAACTAAAAACATCACCCGGGAAGAAAACGTGCTTCAGCACACCCATTAAGCAGGCAGTTGTCTGTGCTACCCCATCAAATATTTTACTCTTTTGCTATTATTTTAATTAGAACCTCTTCCGCACCAATTTGCATTTTAGAGGTTGTACGTGGCACAACAAATTTGGCTCACTGTACTGTTGACAGCGAAAGGAGGCTACGTTAATATCTGCCTGCTTTTGTGTGAGCATTTCCATGGATTTGTGCATTTCATACTTATTTTGGAGTTGTGCTTCCTTAATTAAAACGTCCCCCATGGACGCTTTGTGTCAGGGTAGAGAACGGAGCACAGATTCCAATGAAATTAAAGGCAAAATGTCATACAAGATGAAGCAACGGCTGAGGTGACCCCCAGAGCAGGATAATCTTCGTATGACAGGCACATCTCTATGGTGATCAGCAGTAATGTCTTTGAGAGTGGGCCTTGTGAGCGGCAGGCTTGCTATCCGGTGATAAAGATATCAAATCCCCCCAGCTTCTGAAGAGACAAGTGCTGTGCTGCATTTTCTGCTGGCTGCGCTCCAGACGGAAAATCCGGAATTTGCTCGTGTCCAATATTTCTTAAATGTTTCTTTCAGCAAAATTTAAACCCCACCGAAAACCAGTGGAAAATATGATGGGGTAAATCCACACACACACACACACACACACACACCCTGAAAGAAACTGTGTCATTTATTTGGCCATCACAAAATTTTTAGGGTTCCCTGCAGGATATCAAAAACCTCTTGTATGGGCTGCAAGCCCTGGTCTAAACCCTAGAACAGCCTCCTTCAAACTGGCAACAAGGCTGCAGACAGGAATTCAAGCTGTACCTGCAGACTGGCCCACATGCCTGTGTTCTTGATGAGATTTTTTCTTAACCCCACCACAGCATTGTGAAAGTATCTCAGAGATGGCCGCTCAGGAGAGATGATCTTGAAATTTAAAAAAAATGTGGCCTAGTAATCACTGAAGCTGGTGTAGGGTGAAATCCTTGGCTTCCAGTGCCTCCCACAGGTAGAAATGCAGGGCAGTTAACTTACCAATGTGCAGTTGAGCACTGGGCTTAAGTGTCAAGCTCAATACCTAGGAAGGTGAGGGTTGTGGCCATCCCTTTGGATTTCTCAAGCACCAAAGGAAGTTATTGAATCTCGAGACAGTCTCAATTAGGTGTGAACATTGCTGGGTCCCTGCAGCCCTGACAAAAAGAAAACCACCCAAATGATGCACTGTTAATTGAGATGCCACCCACTCTCAGGGCAACCGTTCCAAAAAAGGAACTGAACGCCTCAAATGTCGAGCAAGAAATCAAACAGCCCATTGGCATAGTCCTATCCAGAAAGTATTGCCCTTGGAACAGGGACCAGATTGCACATGCTGCAAGAATTGCAGCCTTTAGCCTGAAGGTCAGGGTTAAAGCTGTTCGTTATGAGAGTGTTTCAGGGATACATCTAACTCCTGTTCCCCAGTGCCTCAGGAGAGCAGTGAAGACTGAAATATAAGAGCATGGCAGATAAGGAAATAATAAAAGGGTGTAACATAATAGCTTTCTGTGTTTAGCACATCCGGTACAAGTTTTGTGACTCAGCCAGTGTGATCGTATTATTCCATTCATTTCCTGTGAATGCGCCAAGTAATTGTCTCTCATAATTCACCTTTTTGGGTTTTTTTCTGCTAAAATGAATTGAAAACAATCACAACCGTCTGACTTCCAAGTTCATCAGTACCATACAGACAATCAAAATTTTCCAACAAGCATTTTGGTTGGTTGTTTAAAAATTAGATCAGCAGAGTTCCTTATCCATCACGAGAGCAATTTCTCCCAAACTCTCCAAGCAAATGTGTGGCTTAACAGCAAAATCCATTGCTAAGAACATGCGGCAAAACTTATTTCAGCAGAGTGGATTGCTAGTTCTAATAACAGCTGAAGTTATATTGGCACCCCTCCCCCACTTTTTAAATAAAATCACCTTGGAAAACTCAACATTTAGTCAATTCTAAAGGAAAACAAATCTGTGAACAGGGAGGATTACACTGTCAGCAGGGGCGAATGATGTGCTGTGTTACTGCATTATGGAGCACTATGAACAATTCTACATAAAGCATATCATTGGAAAGAATTTGCAATTTGGAATCAAGGATTTTTGCGCTAGAGATGCATGTCGAATTAACCTCTGGAAAGCTTTAGAACAACAGAAGGCTTAGATGGAGGCTAAACTTAGACTCAGTGTGGAATGAGCACCATAAAAAACACACACATACAGAGCTGACTATCTGTAGACGTAAAAATAAGTTCCAAACACTCTGTCATTGCCAATGGATCTGGAAGAAGACTCAATACACTAATTTATGCTTAACAGATCATATTTATTAAAATAAAACAGCTTAAGCAACTGCAAAATAGTCTTAATTGTTAAAAGAATGTGATCAAATTAAATAAGCCTGGGCAGGTGTATAAAAATGTGGGGGTTATCTACCCCTCCCATCACCTGTGCCAGTTTACAGCCACACACTGTGTCCATGCAGCCTGGTTTCCTAAAATTCCTCCCTCCCAGCTGTGTGGTACTTGGGTATATGTTCCCAAGAGGCACACCATGGCCCTGTTGTCCAATGTTCACCTGGGCCAAAGGGGGCACCTTGCAGTACCCCTCAGACCATGCTCGTCCAAGGTGACTAAGAGAAGGCCAACAGTCAATCAGAGTCTCCTCTGCAAAAAAAATCCTAATTAGCTGACAACTAGCCAAAGGCCCCCAGTGCAAAGGGCAGGAGAGTGGGTGTCGAATGAAGAAGAGTGGAGAGTGCAAGGCAAAGATTGGCAATTTAAATAGCCCATCTCTGCCTCTCGCTCATTGGACAAGAAAGCCCAAATGCCACAGGGTCCCTCAAATGAAGTAAACCACCTCTCCTCTTCTTCCAGGGGAGGAGGGTTGTGGCAAATATGCTCTCCTCTGAATAGGGGGAATGGCATCAGCTAGAGTGAAAATAAGAGCCATGGAGGAAGACTCTGCAGAGAGGTGCAAGCTTGCTGTTTGGCTACTGTGATCATCACAGCAGGTTTCCCTCCCTGCCCACCACCATTCACCTATGGAGAAATGTCAGGTGCTGTACTTGTGATATGTAGTTATGATGAAGGGAAGCATGTTCTCCCTCATGGAGAGCGTGTGTTGCGGTGGGGTCCACCAAGCCACCCCTCTGTTGCCAGGCAGGATTACTAAGGAAGCCTGTGGCAATGACTGGATGGCTGGGTTGCTGGGGGTAAATCCTATGTTGTAATTTGGTGGGATGGATCGGATGTTTTAAATCCTGTGAAGCAGCGTGGAGCTTTCTCTTTCCCTGCGTGCAACAGATCACCCGCCCACCCGTTGACCTTGCTATGGCTGTCATGGGGTCATCTGCCATTGGGGCAGGGGCCTGGTAGGAATTTTGTCCATCTGGCTGATTGGCTGGGCCATTCGGTTTTTGCCTACTGCGTAGCAAATTGTCACAACTTGTAAGGTTGTGGTTAGGCATTGGTTGGTTGGAGGAGGGGTTAGGATTGGCTGGGCCTGCCCTTCCATGGTTGCTGCAGAAAGGGAATTCCGTTAAAGGAATCCAGAGGCTTGCCATCTTTTCGTCCGAATCCCTGGAATGGGGCTAGGGCCGGCAAGCCCTGGGGAGCATGCGAGGAGAGGTGAGGGTCTGTGCCTCAGCTCCATTTCTCCCCAATATTGTTTTCCCTTACTGGCTTTCGGTGGTGCCTGGAAGTCAGTTCTGTCCCCAGGCGGGGGGACAGATAGTGTTAACCAATGCCTAAACAACCACTCACATTTATGTATTTCAATAAAGTTGTGGCCAAAATTATGCCAAAAACATTAAACAAAATTTGTGTGTGTGTGTTGTGAGTTATTTGAGGGGTGGCTTGGGGACCTCGACACACAAAAGCCTGATCTTCAACTCCAGTGGTTGGGAGTTGGGACTTTTTCTGGGACTTTTCCTAAGTTCTTGTATCTTCCAGACTGTGGTGAGATGTTTTGCATTTCAGTTTGCCAGAGGTCTGAACTGATTGCTTTGCAGAGGACTTCCTCTGCTCCTTCCATCACCCCATTTACTTCAGCTTCCCTCCTTTTCCCCGCACTTCCGCCCTCCTTCTCCCCCCCCCCAGCTCCTGCCACTTGTATGAAATGAGGCTGAGGGTCGCATGCATCCCTTAGGCTGCTGACTGTCTACTGCTGTTTCACAGACTGGCTCTGGGATGGGTTCTTGTGTTGCTGGATTTTAAGGGTGGCTCAAGGTCGTATGAAAGGAGCTCTGTGATAAAAAAAGTCAACATTAAAAATGAAATGGGAATTGAATTATAAGAGTTTGTTGTGGACACACCTGTGTGTCATCACAGAAGCCAGAAGCATATTTTACAATGCCAGTGGCATGCCTAAGATTCGACCTGAACTGGATTTCAATCCCTGCTGAGCCTTGAAGTTCACTGAGTGGCCTTGGGCAAATTGCTGCATCACAAGAAAATTCATCTTGTAATCCCAGAGCCGTTGCGAGATAAAATGGGCCTTGAACATGTTAGAAGAAGTGAGGTATACAAAGATGAAAAATAAATATGGCAGGGCTAGCTAACCATTTTTTGAGTCAAGGGCTGCATCCACTCTTGGCCAACCTTCTGGGGTCCACATGCCACACAGAGAGAAAGGACACACTTGAAAAACACACAGGCACACCATCTCCTCCCTCAGAAGATCCATTCCGGGGCAGGTGATGGCTATTGCTCTTTCTGCACTCATCAGGTGATCAATCAGATGAGAGGGGAGGGGGCAGTTGACATCCCTAGCATCCCAGTGGGGATGACAAGGACAAGGCCCGTAGTTCTGGTGGATTATAATAAAGACATGAGAAGAGAAGACTCCCTGGAAAAGACCCTGATGTTGGGAAAGATTGAGGGCACAAGGGGACGACAGAGGACGAGATGGTTGGACAGTGTTCTCGAAGCTACCAACATGAGTTTGACCAAACTGCAGGAGGCAGTGGAAGACAGGAGTGCCTGGCGTGCTCTGATCCATGGGGTCACAAAGAGTTGGACATGACTAAACAACAACAACAACAACATAATAAAGACAACAAATTACCTAAAATCCCCAGCAAAACTGTCTGGTCAAAGTAAACCCCAATGACCAGCAAAAGTTCATGGATGAAATAAGAACTATAAACAGATCCTATCATATATTTATTTTTGAATTATTTCACACACATGCTATGTAAGTTCATGCAGCAGCAGTAAAATTCTTTACAGGAACATGTCCAATAAATTTCCCAAACATGGCAGAAGTGTTGCCATAACATTTTTATAGCACTTCTGCAAAATACAGTATAATATACTTATCACAGCTCAATGGATTTGATTAAGAGGTGAGATACTTTAGTTTCAAAGCAGGAGTGTTCAGTTAAAAAGGCTTGTGTCCTTAAGAGATTGTACACTTTGGTCTTGGCTGCGGGTGCAGGCAATTTTTGCTTGTGTGAACCCATTCCTTTCAGTGGAAAAGAAGGGCACAGCTTTGCAACATACAATGGGTTGCATATATGGACCTGAATGGGGCTGCCCACAAAATGTTCCATGGGTAAATGAAATAGAAGGAGAGATGGGCCTTGTAAAGGAGAAGAGAGAGGGGGAGGAGAGGGAGAGGAAAGGTGTTTGCAAAATGAAGGTCAGCTAGAGTAAAGGGAAAACATCATTTTATAGATATATGTGCAGTTACATGATGTTCTGAAAGGCAGTTTCCCCGCTCAGTCCATTTTAAAAGCTGTCATTGGTGGGAAGTGTTTACAACTTCACAGTTAAAATATGATTTAGGAGGAAGCTGCGCCCATAAGCGCCCACTGATATTTTCCTCCCCTACCAAATTTGGTTTAAATTGGATCTTCTATATTTTAATGAAACCATTTTACAGGTTTCAAATGTGGTTTTCTAGCACCCCCGGGGAAAGTGGAACAAATTATATTTACGTTCCCCGAACTCCTTTTGCTGACACTTTTCAGAAGGGTGTGTTGTTCAGTTTAAGGCTGACATATTGTTTCCAATTTTTATGGTTCCGTTTTTTAAGAAAGCCTGCCCGTCTGTATGCTTAGTAATTACTTCAGTTATGGTTAGTACCTCTTATTACCATATGCTCAATTTTCATAGATGAGAAAATTACTTTGAACAGTGATCTATTACAGAGGCCCTTCTGTCTGATCTAAAAGGTAATTTATATATATTACCAGTAATTTTCTTGCGGAACTGAGGGCTGATTCACATGATTGGCTTCGGCACAGTTTCCAGCATTGGATAGGAGTAGTGTGTGTCTCTGTGGCCAGGGAGTCCAATAATAGAAGCTGTTGATTGATAAACACTTGGTCATATGCTGGGGATGCAGTGCTTTCTCAGCCTGCCAAGACCTAATTGGACATAGAAACTGCATCTAATTAACCTTTTAGGTGGAGCTATATCACAGCCTAGACATTTCTTCTCCCCCAGGATTTTCACTATAGAATTCTTAGTCACCCTCAAGAAAATACAGCCACATCTGCACTATGCATTCATGGCTTCCCCCGAAGAATCCTGGAAATGGTAGTTTGTTAAGGGTTCTGAAAGATGTTTGGAGGCTCCTAGTCCCCTCCCAGAGCAGAAATGTCCAGAGTGATTTAACAATCAATCCTTCTTCCCAGATAACTCTTCAAATTCTAGCTCTATGAGCAGAATGAAGGTCTCCTAATTACTCACCCTTCACAAACTGTATTTCCCAGGATTCTTTGAGGGAAGCTATGACTGTTTAAAGTGGTATGAAAGTGTTTCGAATATATAGTGTGGATGCAGCCTACACACCTCAAGTTTCTTAACGACTACTTTTTCTTACATTAACCTGCATGGATATTGATCTCTCTCTTCCAGGTCCTCCGGCTGTCTGAGAACTTCCACTTATGGGACTGCTCACAACAGCTTCCGTGACTTTGGTAAATAATGGAAGTGTTGTGATAGTGGCTTGAAATGGTAGATGCTCTTCACAAAGCATAGTGAAGCTAACTTCAAGGAGACAATGAGAAGATGGTTCCTGCCAGTATCAGTCTCTTACTTCCTTGAATGGAGGCAAATGCACTTAGACACCACAAGTGGAGGAATCAGGTGACATGTTCTTCTTTGATTTCTGTACAGTCCAAGAACAGACCCCCTCACTTCTATTATTTTCTTAGCCAACTTCAGGTAGTTTATTGTTCCAATAAAAGCTAGCCTTGCCTCTTGTGTTACCACCAGGCTGTAATTACAGTGGTTAACTCTTGGCATTGGTATAGTTTGTTCGAAGAAAAAGGTCTGCAGGCATCTGGAAGAATGGAATTGTTTTGAGGGCGGGGATGGGGTGGAGAGAAGAAGGAAGAACAATGTCCAAGCAGGAAATGGTGTTCTAAAAATTGTGAAAGAGAAAGAAGCAACACAATATTACCTGGAGAAGAGTAGCTGTGGAGGAACGTTAATAACAAGGAGGCGAAACGGATGTCAACAGTCAGAGGCAAGAAGAGTACATCAGTGAGTGCTGACATATCAAGCAGTCAAGCGCACTGACCAGATTTGTGTGCTGTAATCCATTAGCAGAACAGACATGAATGAGACAGCTACATTTCTTTGCACTCATGGGATATTGGTAATTCACTCTTTGAGAGCCCTCATGGAAACGACTCAAGAGAGAACTATGGCATATGTGCAAAAAACAGCTGCACAAGCAGAACCGAGAGAGTTTTGTCATACATTCTGGCAGAGGTATATTGGCTCAGTCAGATTTTCTGAAAAACAAAATAATGGCTATTTGACTCTGACAACTGGCACAAAGAGGTGAAGACAAGACCCAGTCAACCAGAATGTATTATCAAGGGCAATTTAGAGGGGAATTTTCCTTCTGCAGATGTATTGCTCTTCATTTGACTTGAGGTCATCCATAAAACCTGAATCAAAGTTAAGTGTGAGGATATCTAAGAATCAAAACAAGGTTCTTATTGTTCCTTTTAGGAAACAAACAAACTTTGGAGACCAAATAGCGATTGTGTTAAATTGTTTGTGGACACTTTTCAACAAGAGAGAAAGGGGGGTGGGGAGAAGCAGTAGACTTTGCTGTGACTGGTGAATGGATTTGAGGTTTTATGAAAGGAAAGCCGACGCTGAATCTCTGTATAAATAGCTCCACATTCAAGAAATATTGAAGCAAATTATGGGAATATCAGTAAATAAGTATATTTGAAGAAACCTATGAATAAAACATCACATTCTTGGCTTTTGTAGCCCTAAGGCATGAGGCCATTAATCTTTTTTTTTTAAATGGCTCAAATCTCTGTACTTTTTTTTTTTAATGATGCTGCTATTCAAGAGACAGGATGGTTCTCAAATAGTTCATTAGCAATATAAATTATGCAAAACTGAAATCTTATAGATTTTCTTAATTCCCAAATACGAACGATGGCAGAATTATATGAATGGCTAATATCTTTTGCATATTATATTTTTTTCTATATGTGGGTCCTGACCTAGCTCTAGCTATGGGCAACTACTTGCACGCAATAGTTGGGGAGTGCCTAAGGAAGATGCAAAAAAGCAATCTGCATCCAGTCAATTGGATGGAACCCAATGAACAACCAGAGTTGCAGATCAGCAGGACATACACAGCTTTGCTTTCCAGGGCATACTGTGATTCACATGACCCAGTAACATTGCTGAAGCTAGGCAGCCCTAGGTCTGGTCAGGACCTGCATGGGGGACTACTGAGAAACCCTGTGCATGCCACCTAGAATTCCATAATGGGGGAAATTCAACAAATAAATAAAGGGGGGGATCTTCCTTTCTGGATCTGAGTGACCAAATGGGTTTCAATTGCTACTCATTGCCTCATTTGTACATAATGCTGACATATAGTTAATGTTAACTAATGTTTATAAACCCACAACAAACCATGGCATATAGGTATAGTTTGTTCTTGCTTAATAAACTACAGTGGTATCACGGGTTAAGTACTTAATTCGTTCCGGAGGCCCGTTCTTAACCTGAAACTGTTCTTAACCTGAAGCACCACTTTAGCTAATAGGGCCTCCTGCACAATTTCTGTTCTCATCCTGAAGCAAAGTTCTTAACCTGAAGCACAATTTCTGGGTTAGCGGAGTCTGTAACCTGAAGCGTATGTAACCTGAAGCGCATGTAACTTGAGGTACCACTGTATAGTTAAGCCACTCAGCTGGCTTCCAATGATCAGCTTAAACCAAGATTTACAAACCTGGCTTAGTATTTTGTGCAAACCAGGTCTCTCTGTGTTAACAGTTTGCAGATTTCTGATACAGAACAATTACTGTATACATATACTTAAGGGTAGCTTTGCTGTGACTTACACTACTGATTTCTCTTGCCTCACATCTTCACTGTAAGGACTGGTGCAATGAGCAACTATCACAGCCGTTTGTAGTAATGCCCCTCTGCAAACCAATGGGACATGGCTCCATAACTGTGTTGCTGTTTTTTTTTTACTGCCGCTATAAATTGGAATTTTTATTATAATGTAATAGAGAAAATATAAACCCAAAGTGTGTCTGGCAAAATGCCATTTCACACATAGAGAAATTCATCCATTTAAATCTGTGCTCAGGACTTGGGTCCTCAGAAGTGCATACCACCCCTTTTTTCTCCAGAAGAGTAGATGGAGCTTATGGGAGATTCACAGTATGAACCAGTAGTAGCTCTGTGCACTAGTGTATGCAATGAAAGTAATTGAGTCAAAGATCACAGTGACACACCCTGTCCTGCTATTGACACCCTGTGCTGGGCAAGGAAGATGAATGCAGCAATGCGGGGTTTAGCAACAAGATGCTTGTACTCTTGGGTAACTCAGTCACTAGGTCCATGATTATAGGAGTCTTAACATTTCTGACTGCATGCCTCTTTCCTTTTTTTAACACGAAGGTACAGACCTTGTTACTGACCAATCAGAAGGTCGGCGGTTCAAATCCCCGCAACAGGGTGAGCTCCCGTTGCTCGGTCCCAGCTGCTGCCAACCTAGCAGTTTGAAAGTACGTCAAACTGCAAGTAGATAAATAGGTACTACTCCAGCGGGAAGGTAAACGGCATTTCTGTGAGCTGCTCTGGTTCACAAGAAGCGGCTTAGTCATGCTGGCCACATGACCCAGAAGCTGTACGCCGGCTCCCTCGGCCAATAAAGCGAGATGAGCGCAGCAACCCCAGAGTCGGTCACGACTGGACCTAATGGTCAGGGGTCGCTTTACCTTTACTTTACAGACCTTGTTAATATTTCCCATCTAAAAGCTTCACTCCGGACAAAAACTTATTAATGATTCCTTTTATTGTCCTATGTATTGTTTATGCATCAGGATAAATTCTGGTCCAAGTTACGTCATGCACTGTGTGCTACATTGATTGTGCTTTATAAACTTTTCACTATGCAAGATCTTGCGCATCGATAATGTGCCGGATTTCAATACCATTTTATGATGCATGGGTGCTATAGGATAAATCATGGCTCTAATAGCGCCTGTAAATGTAAACAATATTTCATTATGTATGATGTATCCATTTCAGTTGCTTATATTATTCATCTTGTGCTAATGCACACATCTTGCGCCTTCCCGATCTTTTTACAGGAAACTGGTTATTTGTTTAGGGATGTAGACCTATGAGGCTGTTGCCCCATTCCTTTTTATGCTATGCTTAGTTTTCCCCAGGATTAATTTTGCATTTGTGATTCATTGCCACTACGGTCAGGTTGACTGTTAACAAGCGTATTTTACTTCTAAAGCATTTCCCTTGAAGTGTGGAGGCTAAAGTTCATACATTCAGTAGAATCGCAAGGTAAAGATTTTCTAGGAATCTTGGTTTGGTGAGAAGTTGCATTTTTACGCATGCTTGACAAAGAAAAATATATCTACCTTCTAGAAATCTAGCACGTCAAGGAGAAAGCTTGGCCTGACTGTACGACATGCCACGTTTGTGTGTTTTTGGTGGTGGGGAAAAGGGAGAGCATTCTTTTTAAAGGTGATTCCTCTGACTAGAATGGAGTGATGATCACTGCATCTCTAGTCTGTGTCGCTTTTGCATATGGTATATCATTCATAAGTTTATTCTATCCCACTTTCACCTAAATCTGCATTTTTTTAATTAAAAAAAACCATATGAAAATTCAGATCTAAAAATGTACATAAATATCTTTTATGTAACATATAAATGTATATATGTATTCAAATAATATTTTGTCTCAAAAGTATGCATTTTCCAGGGCCGCAATCTTGTGCAAGAATGCAATCCTGGAAGATGATGTCCCAGTTTTTCATCGCAATATGTTGCAGAGTATGTTATTTGTACTCTTGTTGGAGGTGTTGGTGGTCATGAATTGAAGCAGCATAAGATATGACATAGGGACGCGGGTGGCGCTGTGAGTAAAACCTCAGTGCCTAGGACTTGCCGATCGTATGGTCGGCGGTTCGAATCCCCGCAGCGGGGTGAGCTCCCATCGTTCGGTCCCAGCTCCTGCCCACCTAGCAGTTCGAAAGCACCCCTAAGTGCAAGTAGATAAATAGGTACCGCTTTATAGCGGAAAGGTAACGGCGTTTCCGTGCGCTGCGCTGGTGCTGGCTCACTAGAGCAGCTTCGTCACGTTGGCCACGTGACCCGGAAGTGTCTTCGGACAGCGCTGGCTCCCGGCCTCTTAAGCGAGATGAGCACGCAACCCCAGAGTCGGTCACGACTGGCCCGTACAGGCAGGGGTACCTTTACCTTTACCTTTAAGATATGACATAGGTGTGCTTTTTCTCTGTGCTGCCTGCAACCATTCCTATTTCAACCACTCCACTGGTCTTCACTAGCAGAACAGCTCTGCCAGCAGAGCATTTTGCCAGCATATCTGAGGCATCAGCATATCCAGTGTCCCACCAGCATAGCAGGGCTTCCCGAGCCTCTTGGACTCGTTGATCATAAGGTCGACAGTTCGAATCCACTCGACGGGGTGAGCTCCTGTTGCTCTGTCCCAGCTCCTGCCAACCTAGCAGTTCAAAAACATACCAGCGTGAGTAGATAAATAGGTACTGCTGTGGCAGGAAGGTAAATGGTATTTCCATGCGCTCTGGCTTCCATCGTGGTGTCCCGCTGCACCAGAAGCAGTTTAGTCATGCTAGTCGCATGAGACGGAAAGCTGTCTGTGGACAAATGACCGCTCCCTCAGCCTGTAAGCAGAGATGAGCGCTGCAACCCATAGTCAAATTTGACAGGACTTAACTGTCCAAGGGTCCTTTACCCATCATCAGATGGATCTTCTGTATAGGATCAAAGCCTTAATATATAATATCGCTCTCACACAAACACATATGTTTTAACAGTTTTTCTATAGTTTAAGGAATAATTTCAGTGCTAGGGCTTTTTTTCACTGCACATTAGGCAATTATCTCCCCAAGGGGGGCTTCTTTCAAAACTGTTGGGGGGTTGATCCTACTGACCAAACCAAGGATGAGTCTTTTACTGAGTCTCCAGACTCCTGCTCAATACTAAATGCTAAATGGTCCCCTGAAGGTTTGCTTTAAACATCCTGTTGGTTTACCCCTCCGGTAACTTTGTAGAGATCTCGCTAGAGATGAAAGGATGGAGTAGCTTTTCATAGGCAGCCTGAACCGATCAACCGACTAGCCTGTCTGTGAAGCAGCTCACGTGGTGCTCAAGGATGTTGTTAATTAGCTGTACTTGGCTCTGCTGCTGCTCATTGCTGGTGCAAGCTGATGTTATCAAGTCCACCAAATCCCTGTGCTACTTTTAAAGAAGGATATGGTCTAGGTATTCATTGACTAGGACCACCACTCTGACATGCTGTCAGTTAAAGGACCAGTGGCTTCTTCTGCAGCTGTTGACATCTCCTAGATCATGTGGTTTTGAGCTGTGGGGATATCTCCTTAGGGTTCTCTCAAACTTCTGAGAAGCTTATGGACCAATGGCCAGAGTGCCAGATGTGTCTCCTCCACCTGCTGTCCTAAACACACTTACCTGGGAGCAAGTCCCAATGTACACATTGATGCTACTTTCCAAGCAGACATGTGTATAAGTTTGCACTGTCTGGGGTGGAATTTAAGAGGCATATCATTTAAAGGTAAAAAGAAAACGTACGTGCCACAGGTAAACCAGCAGAACAAATTTTACCGCCTCTCTTATAACTGGAAATATGTATGTATGTAGAGATATATTGCATCAAAGAAGATATATTAATGCATGATTCCTCATCCCCTCCAATGTTTCAACATGTTCAGAAAAGCATATTCCTGTCAGGAATATGTAAACTGATGCATTTATCCCTTTGACTCAATGAGACTTAATTATGAGTAGGTATGTCTGGAATCACACTTCTGCAGAATATATCTTTTGAACATTTCATGGGCTACAAGTGTCACTCATTGGCTGGAAACACAGAATCACATGCTTTCCAATGTATCCCAGCACAAAACTGGGACATGACACTTGGGAGCACGCCATCCAAAATGGACAGATCGTTGATATGTGCCATGGACTCCCTGGGTGAGTTACAACTGAAGACCACCAGTTGGAAACCACTGCCTTAAGGGGACTGCCAAGTTCTTGTTGAATGCAGTCCCAGCAGTGAAGCCTTTTAGTTTGTGTGTCTTTTCTTCCAGGGATCACTTTGAAAGAGAGTGAAGCTTTCACTCTTCGAGTGAGGTCCACTCAAAGAGGTTTCCCTCCTAATCATCTTTTCCCCAGTAGCATTGTCACACATCCTAATTTGATAGGCTACATAGTGCCACGTTTCCCCCCTCAGGAATATATATATATATTAAAAACCCAACAACACTTGAGGGGATTTTTCTCGAGGAAATCGCAAAACAACCAAGCAGTTTTCAAAATGAGCCAAATGGAGTTTGTTCATCATTTGCTGAAAGTAGATCTATGTTTATATATACATAAAATCGTGTAAATGGATGCACATTTTTCACAGTGTATCATAGCACAATATTGACAATATCCTGAATCTCTGACTAGAATTCTCCCTTCCTTGAAATCCATCATCATAAAATGCTTCACCCTTTGAGCAAAATCTGAGCTCCTGAAAGCTCTACTTACAATTATTGCTGCGTTGCACTTTCAGTCAGATGCAGATTCCAAAAATATCTATATGTTAAATGGTGATAAATGAATCCAACTTTCTACTATTTATGAGCCTCAGAATCAGGACTTCAAAGTACATGTCTGATACATGAGAAAAATGATGACGTTCTGCTCATCTTCCATTAATATATTTTAAAATAATGAAAGGTAGTATTTTACAACGTGATCCACAATGTGTGGGCCTCATTATAAGCTGCGGATCTGTTAACTATTTTAAGGATCAGGAGCTGATTTTGCAGAGATCATAATCTCAACCAAGAATTGTTAAGTGGGATAAGATAAAAATGGATTAGTCTACAGTTTTAGAAAATAGTACTAAACTTCTCTTTTCAAATAGCCATTTCTCTTGAGAAAAACTGAACCTATTTTCAAAACGGAAACCAACTATAGGAAGCTAGTACTGAAATGCAAGGTTGCCATTTCAGGTTGTGAAAAGGAGACACAGAATGTTCATAGACACTGAAAGACCTTACCATGGATTATCTTCAAGATATGCATATTCACTCAGAGGTTACGTGTCAGGTAGCTGTACATTGGATTGCCACTGGGACTGGGAGCACTGGGAGTTGTGGTTCTACCACTGCATTCTAACCCCCGCCAGCTCTTGCATGCCAGGGCAAATGTGGAGAGATAGATTTGTGTGTTTTTTCCTGCTATGCCAAGACAGGGATGGGCCTCTCAGGAGACTAATGTACCTTTGGAGATCCAATGCGGCCAAAACCACTGGTCCCATTGCCCTAAAATGCCCCATTTCAGGGCTTAGTGCGCTGAATCCTGGGGGAGAAATACTGGTGGCAGCTTACCACATAGCTGGGTGTAGTTGAGGTCCTCTCACCCCCAGGGGCAGTCTGGAAATCTGTGCACCATTTACTGCACACAATTGAAATGGACAGGGTGTGTGTGTTAGGACTCTGTTCTTAATTGCAAAAAAGGGAAAAATAATGCCCTTTAAAAGCATTTGTTGTGATTACTTTTTTATCCCTTAAAGTAACCAGAGACAGAAGTGATTCTGTGTACTCACGCAGGGAAGAAAAAGAGATGAGAAAAGCACTGCTCCCCCACCCTTAAAGCCTCCTCAAATGGCACACCATCTTTTCCCATTACCTTGCTAGAGTTCACACATAAAGCCCCGTTCAGTTTTATTAGCGGCTCTGGAACATATTTAGAATGTGTTTCACATTTCCTGCGCTCTACAATTCAATCAGCTCCTCTTTTTGCAGTTCTTTTTAAGCGACACAAACTGTTTTATTTAGACATGCTTTTATCTGCATGCTATTATTACAATATATAAAACTCCATTTACACGACTCTCCAAAACCTCAAACAAACCATTCCCAGACCTATAAAAAAAGCTTCATTGTTTATGGGCACAATGAGATATCGGAGGAGAAAGTTGAGGTTTTCGTGACCAGCCTTACACATTGGCTTTGAAAACCAGGAAAAATAACTTTCACAAGGAGGAAGACACAACCGAGAATATAAAATCAGGTGTGCTTTTTGTATAGATGTCGATGAGCATTTCAAAACTTTTGGCTGATTCAAATTCCCGTCAAGGTTTCAGGCCTAGTTGACCGCTGCAATGACTCAACAGTCTGGGTATTTTAAAGGTAATATTGACATGTTTTGATCCTGATTCCAGGTCAGCGAAAACACATCTAGAAATAAATCTGGAACTCAATACACATGTTCCAGTTTTATTTGTAATAACCCCATGAGCTTAGTCCTTCTCAACTGATGTTTACAAGCAAACCTATTTATAATAGTTTCACAGTAGTAGCTGGTGCCACACAGGCTAGGGGAGATGGCTCCATCCCAGCGCCAGGAAGTTCAACTTGGCCATGAGCTGATCGTTTGCTCTTAAGAAGCACTAAGACCTCTATTGCCAGATGGCTCAACTGTGTTCAAGGTATTTGCCCCTGCCCACAATCATTCTCATCTGTGGTATCTTATAAGACATGACTAGAAATGCCCATACATATAATATATAATTTAATACATACATATAATGTATGTTTTCATAAGGAGACAGCCACTCTGTAAGTGCAGGACAAGTATTTACTGTAAATTCCCAAACAGGTCTCTTTCCTCCCTTGGGTGGATATGCAGAGCTGAATTCCACTGGCTTGCGGTTTGGCAATTGGCTTTGGTCACAAGCACACCATATATCACTCATTTAGCATTTTAAGAGTCATGACTTCCCCCTCCCCCCAAATCCTGAGAACCAGGGCTTTTTTTCAGCCAGAACTTGCCAGAACTCAGTTCCGGCCCCTCTCAGATGGGCACCATTGCTATTATGAGAGAACAAGGAAGCATTCATGGTGACTTCCGACATCATCTGTGGTATCTTATAAGACATGACTAGAAATGCCCATACATATAATATATAATTTAATACATACATATAATGTATGTTTTCATAAGGAGACAGCCACTCTGTAAGTGCAGGACAAGTATTTACTGTAAATTCCCAAACAGGTCTCTTTCCTCCCTTGGGTGGATATGCAGAGCTGAATTCCACTGGCTTGCGGTTTGGCAATTGGCTTTGGTCACAAGCACACCATATATCACTCATTTAGCATTTTAAGAGTCATGACTTCCCCCTCCCCCCAAATCCTGAGAACCAGGGCTTTTTTTCAGCCAGAACTTGCCAGAACTCAGTTCCGGCCCCTCTCAGATGGGCGCCATTGCTATTATGAGAGAACAAGGAAGCATTCATGGTGACTTCCGACATCTCTTTTTCTAGAAAAATAGTACTGCTGAGAACTGTACTTTGCTCATGGTGTTGGGGATCATAGCTCTGTCATGGGTTTCCTAAAAACTCTTAACAAACCACGACATCAAGGATTCTTGGGACGGGGTGAGTCATGACTGCTAACGTGGCACAAGAGTGCTTTAAATGTGTTGTGTGGTTGCACCCTTAGTCTTGCTAAGCAGCCTCACACAAAGAAGCGTTATGTGGCCCTATCACCTCCTATTCGTTCATGATGCAAAGAGGACAAAGGGGGAGAAAAGGAACAGAAAAAGACAACACCAGACAGGGTGGTTTCTTTTGTTTTGGATTGGGGTGAGGAACATGTGGGCTTCCAGTTTTTGTTTGACTACAAAGGAAAGCTTCTGCCTGGCACCTAAAACCAGACAAAGATGGCGCCAGGCGAACCTCCCTGAGGACAACATTCCATAAATGGGGAGCCACCATTGAAAAGTCACATGGAAAGCTGAGGTCCAACAACATCTAAAGGGCCACCGGCTCTTTATGTCTTATCAATATTACCTCCTGACACGAGAAATATTGTAACTATTACCCTTGGCTTTGGAAGTTTCAGGGCCCTGCTGTGGTGTAATGGGTATATTTGTGGACATGAAATGGGTATATTTTTGGAAAGGCTTGGGTTCAAATAACTTTGGGGTGCTTCATGACAAGTGATTCAGAAATGGCATAAATAATAACAATAAATGTATCCCCTTCTATGATGCTCATGTGGTGGCCCTGAACAAGCAGCTCATTCTACCCTACCTTGTGGGACTGTTGGCTGTGAAAAGGTTATTTCCCATGATGGTCCATCCTTGAGTTTTATGCGGGATGGTGGGGTGTAAATGTGATAAGCAGATAAATTTAACATCACTCTGGAGAAGAAATCCAAGAGTGTGCTTCTGTTGCCTAGACTGACACTTGTCTAATTATTGCGCACATTTTTGCAATTTCGAAACATCATCATGCAAGTCTGTACGTATAAATTTTAAACACGTCTTGACAGTCCCTGTAGCTCGTTCATAAATCCACGTCTCAGTAGCTCATGTAGGCAAATTTGAAAGAACAACAGGAGGAATAAACTGTAATGTCTTATTAAAGGGCACATTCATTTTAATAAGGAAGCTACATTGCAAGCAAATGCTAACCATATATTTCATTCTCATTCATTGTAGGATTTTAGTATTCAACTGATTTTCACACTATACCAGAAGGAAAAGAGGGAAAGGATTGCAACTGAAGGCTGGCAACTGTTGCCCAGATTGCTAAGCATAGAAATTGGCCATTAGGCAAAGCAAGCTATGGGTAAATTTGATATGGTGTGATCCTGTGCATTCAGAAGTAAGGCCCACTGTTGTTCATTGTGGCTTACTGCCAGGCGACTGTGCATAGAATTACACTGCTCAGTTGTGAGCCTTGTGCATGCTTACTTGGCCACTGAAGTCAGTGGGACTGCCAGTGAGGGAAGGCAGGCCTAAGGTATCAATATCACAGAAAAACTTTGCAAAACAATCTTCAGAATTAGGGTATACATAAATAGAAGTTGCTGCACACATTTTAGGATCTGGCTGCAGGATCAATTCAACCAATGTAAGCTACTTCCCCACTCTCCCAAGGGAGACTGTTAAGAATGCAATGTGTGTGACATGCAATTCTATGCATGTCTACTCATAAGTATGTTCCACTGAATTCACTGGAACTTCCTTCCAGGTAAATGAGCCTAGGACTGCAGGGTTAGACTACAATACTGTGCACACTTGTTTGGGAGGTAGACCCACGGAACTCACTGGGACTTACTTTTGAATAGACATATACAGTGGTACCTCGGGTTACATACACTTCAGGTTACACACTCTGCTAACCCAGAAATAGTGCTTCAGGTTAAAAACTTTGCTTCAGGATGAGAACAGAAATCGTGCTCCGGCGGCATGGCGGCGGCAGGAGGCCCCATTAGCTAAAGTGGTGATTCAGGTTAAGAACAGATTCAGTTAAGAACGGATCTCCGGAACGAATTAAGTACTTAACCTGAGGTACCACTGTACTGGATTTTACTTTTGGTGCTCAGCTTTTGCAGAAAATATATATGATAGATTTTATATAATTCTGCTTCAGTATTGTTAAAATATTGTACTCACCTAAGGTTTACACAGAGCAGATCCACCCAAATTAATGTGTTGGCTCCATCAATTTCAATGGGTCTACTCCTGAGTAAAACTTAGGTGAAAGAGGGGCAGGCAACGACATCTGCACTTGCTCAGTTTGCTGTCCAGGTGTCATTGAGGGGCAACTTCAAGGCCCCTTCACTGCTCTTTAAGTCAGATTTGGATCAAGCACCTTTTTATGTTCAGAATCCCTTGAAATCTGTAGAAACCAGCCCCCTTTTCAAGTTGGACCTATGCCTCCCCCCATCCTTGGGCCACTTTATTTGGTTCTGATGTGATTCATAGCTCTAACGTGGGGCTGCTGCTTGATAGGAAATGAACTTGTGCACACCAAGGAGAGTAACTTTACTTGATGGAATCACGTCGGGGTGAAATAATGGCAGCCTGCTGTGCTCAAAACAAAGGTAATTGTCAATGCGCCAACCTGTAATTGAAACAAAGTGTAATTCTAAAAGAAGGAGGAAAATTTTCAATTCATTACTGAGGTTTAGGGAACTTCAGAACAGCGTCCTGGAATAAAAGAAAGGCATAGTCATAAAAGGAATAAATGCAATTTTAAGAAAAACCTTAAACCCCAGAAACAACCGAAAGCAGGGTTGCCATAAATGTAAATAAAGGCTTTTCTAACTGATGAACTGTGGCACCCAGTAAATAATAAATTGTTAGGAAATCAGTCATAAACGAAAGCACTAGAAATTTAAAGAAGGCTTTGTGCATTACCTTTGCTTTGGATCCAATAAGTTTAGCAATTCTTGGGCAACCAAAAGTGGCTGATAGCTATCTCACTCCCTATTATGATTATTTATAGTGCCTTTGGAAAGTGCTCAAAGTGCTTCATAGCTTCTATCTTGTTCACCCTCACAATTTCCCTCTGATCTTTATTATTTATAATATACAGCTGTGGAGCAGCTCAAGGTCACCAAGAAAAATCATGAGTGAGCTGGGATTTAAACCCATTTGTGTTCCCCCCTTGGTGCAAGTGTAACATCATACAATCATAGGGCTCACATTTGCAGCTGCAAAGTGTCGAAATGGTGCCTTAGAGGACAGTGTCATCCTGCACCAAATGAACTTTTTAATACTCTGCAACTCTTACGTAATTTAAATCAGCCACTACTCTGGATGTATTCTTCATGCTGAGTGTCCTCTAAGGGCCTTGCTAAGCTTTAAACAGTTTGGCACCTGGAGTGAAAAATAAAAATGACGCCACATCTCCCTTCCAGGGCCTTCAGGGCCTCCAAAATTGATGGCGAGTGTTTGTGTGTGTGTGTATTATTAACAACTTATTTCAAAATAAATATTACAACAACAACAGTTGTTGTTGTTGTTGTTCAGTCGTTTAGTCGTGTCTGACTCTTCGTGACCCCATGGACCAGAGCACGCCAGGCCCTCCTGTCTTTCACTGCCTCCCGCAGTTTGGTCAAACTCATGCTGGTAGCTTCCAGAACACTATCCAACCATCTCGTCCTCTGTCGTCCCTTCTCCTTGTGCCCTCAATCTTTCCCAACACCAAGGTCTTTTCCAGGGAGTCTTATCTTCTCATGAGGTAGCCAAAGTATTGGAGCCTCAGTTTCAGGATCCTGTCCTTCCAGTGAGCACTCAGGGCTGATTTCCTTAAGAATGGAGAGGCTTGATCTTCTTGCATTCCATGGGACTCTCAAGAGTCTCCTCCAACACTTACTCCCAAATACATTTGCATATGGTTGTAGCCCAAATTGATGCAACTAAGGCCATATCATACATAACTTGTATTGGCTGTGGAGCAACTTTACAGATATGTAAAGTGTGTTTTAGGCATTCTGGAGTATGGTTTCACACACACACACACACGGCGACATCTGTGTCCTATATTTCCTCCAAAGAACTCCAGGTGGCATACATGTTTGTCCTCCCTCTCCTTTTATCCTGGAATGCTATCACTGTGTAAATTGTGGGCTTACGGTAGCTTTCTATTCTTCCATGATGTCCTGGTTCCAGCCTCTGTGTTGTGCTGTTTTGGTAGCCCTTCCTTCCCCATTGATTGTATGCAATTAGTGGGGAAGAGTCGTACCTCAATGGCAGATCATCTGCTTTGCGCACAGAAAGCCACAGATTCAGTCCCCACCACTGAGGTAGGGCTCAGAAAGACCTCTGTCTGAAAACTGCCAATTGGTGTTGACAGTACTGAGCTAGATGGACCAATGGTCTGCTATAGTATAAGGCAGCTTCCTAGGTCAGGAGGTCCAGCTCAATGATTCCTATGTTTCTGTCTGTCAGAGGTAAAGGTAAAAGGTAAAGGACCCTTGGAAGGTTAAGTTCAGCCAAAGGCAAATATGGGGTTGTGGCACTCATCTCATTTTCAGGTCGCCGCACCAGACCTAAATGGAGCGAGGCCACGCCCCCTGGGCCAGCTGATTGGCTGGCCTGGGGATGACGTGTCCGAGGATTCCCTGGTATTGCGGGGGCTGGAGCCAGCCCCCGCGAATGTGGGGGAGGGGCTTGAAGCCCGCAACCCCACCTCCTCTCTAGCTCGGAAGTGGCTTTGTCCACAGACAGCTCATATGGCCAGCATGACTAAACTGCTTCTGGCGCAATGGAATACTGTGACAGAAACCAAAGCACACGGAAACACTATCTACCTTCCCACCACAGCGGTACCTATTTATCTACTTGCACTGGTGTCCTTTTTTAAAAAAATAAATATTTTTTTCTTCTTCTCATAACAAATATCCAGTATAATTACTTACCGTAACATTCATTTTCCACTCCCCCCCCCCGTAACTTCCCCCAACGTCCATTTCTGGTTTATTACATCAAATGTTACATTCTGCTGTTTGTACATAATACTATCTTATCACCTGTTATATTTCTTGTTCTCTGTAAATAAAATTGTAAATGTTTATTTAAATCCTGCCAATGAGTCCATGCTTTTTGTTGTTGTTTCTGCAAATAAGTTGTAAAAAGTTCCCATTATTTTCCAAAGTCACTATTGTCCTTTTCGCGCAGTTTGTCTGTTGCGTGTTCAGACCCAGAGACCTCCCCCATAAATAAATTCACACATGACTCAAATTTTAGTTTTGGTTTTTGGCAGAATTCAGGACACAAGTTTATTGATTACAGAAGGTGAGTGGTTGCATAGGCTCTGGTTCGACTAGCTCCTTGCACCCTTGCAGGCAGCGCTGACCCCGGGCACCAGCATAGGTCAACCAAGGGTGAACACCTGGGAAGGTGAAAAGCTGGGAACAGACTCTGTTCACCACCCAGATGGCCCCCTGGACTCAGGTACGGGCACAACCCCCTCTCAGGGGTTGACCAAACCAGTTGAGTCCCTGGATTCCTTTAATGGAATACCCTTCACATAGGAATGGCGAGACCGCTCCCCCATCCCTATCACCTGCACCAGTGCCTATCCTCAACCTCACAAGTTGTGATGATTTGCTACGTGGCAGGTGAAACCCAAATGGCAACAGCCAATCAGCCAAGTGGGGAAATTCCTGCCGTGCCCCTGTCCCAACGGCACACAACACACGATGGCATAGCAAGGTCAAACGCACAGAGCCCTAAAATTAGGGAGAGGTGGGCGGGTGTTCCGAATGCACGAGCCAAAAGAGGAAGCTCTGGGTCACGTGCATGGGCATAAATAGGTCCCTCGATCCATTTGGACTGCACACCATTGGTCAAATTCAACCCAACATCGAGGGACCTACCAATCAGGTGTTGTGGCAAACCAATCCAACCCACCCACAACACAGGAGGTCAGTATCCAGGTCATACCGCAACACGTGCCCTCTTTTATGGAGGACACGATTTGACTTTGCTAATTCTGCATAATTCATCAACTTTTCTTGCCATCGTTCTTTTGATGGTATTTCTCCAGTCTTCCATTTCGGTGCTATTAAAATTCTTGCTGCTGTTGTAGCATACATAAATAACGTCCAATTTCCCCCCTGGCAGTTCTTGTCCTAAAATACCCAACAGAAAGGCTTCTGGTTTCTTAACAAAAGTTGTTTTAAACATTTTTTTCAGTTCGTTGTATATCATTTCCCAATTTTTTTAATGATCTTGAAATCCCACCATACTGGTGTGCTTTTGAACTGCTAGGTTGTCAGGAGTTGGGACAAAGCAACGGGAATTCACCCCATTGCAGGGATTTGAACCACAAACCTTCTGATCGGCAAGCCCAGGAGGCTCAGTGGTTTAGGCATTCTGGAATAGGGTTTTCATGAATACCTTCCTTAACATTATGTTTTGTAAGTTAACAGAATTGAAATGAAGGATCTCACTCTGTGTGAGTGTGTCTACATGAGTGTCTAAGCCTTTATGAGAGCTGTCAGGGCCTCTACTTTCAAAAGCTTTTCATCGAGAACACAAGCACAGGAAATGTAATGTTTTAAAAATAGAATCAATTATTCTCAGGTGCCTATAATTTGTGCCAGGTGTCATATTTTGTGCTCCGCAGGTGTGGAAAGCACACACGAGTGCAGAAAAAGCACCCTTAAGATTTGCTACAATATAAATTTCTATACACACTGAGCATGCCAGTGGCATTGTAATTGTCCTTAGAGCTTTTCTGTGTGGGAAGAAATAGTTCTATCTTTTAGATTACAAGGAGCCTGCACTCAAAGATAAGTAGCTGACATAGTGTTTTTCAGATCGCAGGCCCAGTTTATTCTTTAAAAAATAAATAAATGTCTGACTGAAGTTCAGGCACACATGAAGATGGAAGATCGTGATTTGGGGCAAAACTATTTCCAAATCCTGCCAATGTGTCATTTATGGCTTCCCCCTGGACTGGCGGTGCCATCTCCTGGGGGCCAAGTCCATTTGGGTGTTGCGAATTCTTCACGGCGCTTTAGCAGAAATGCTCAGAGTTCCAGGTTCTTCAGTGCAGTATATTTATTGTGAGCTATATATATACATATATCTACAGGCTATAATACACAAGCAGTTCATACAGTCAAACAGAGTATCTGGCTGCACCTTAAGGCAAATAGGAAGACCTCTAACTGTCTCCCTCTGACCACACTCCTCTACACTGCCACACTTACTGCTGGGCAGGTTTCCCTTTTAAACTGAGGACAGCCAATCAACTGTCAGCACATTACTGCTGAGTCTTTCTGACTCAGCACTTCCAGAGAAAGTATTGCATCAGCTTGCAAACTCAAGCCTGCAGACTTACTATCTCACATAGCATTCTGTGAATCCCAACATTGGCCCCCCCCAAATATTTTTGGGGTGGGGGCTGGGCTCCCCCTTGTTTAAAAAGTGTGGAGGCAAAGTGTGGAGGCATGGCTGCATTGGCTGGCTCCTCCTCCTGCTGCTGCTGCCATGGAGGGGAAGGAGGGAGGAAGAAGTGCCACTGGCCATTGAAGCCACAAGGCCGCCATGTTCAGCTCCACCCCTGGCTCCTCCTGACATCATATGAGTGGCTCCCCAAATCGTCCTTCCAAGCTGGCACTTCTGCCCAGAACTCTGCATCAGTTCCAATGCACATAATGCATTCCTGCATGAGAAGAAGGCCCATTTTACATGCATTCTTATGTATTCCGTGTTTGTGGTTGGGAGATCAACATATGGTTCTTTTAGTACAAGGGTGAGGAATCCGTATATTATTGGACGCCAGCCCCCAACCAGCCCCAGGCAACATAGCCAATGGTCAGGGTTGATACGGGTTATAGTCTCGCAATAGTTAAAGGCTACAGGTAGTCCACCTCTGTTTCAGTAACTGATTGCTTCATTTTCTTCTATTTAGAAGTCCTTAGCAGTGAAATCACATGTATGCTTACTTGGGAGTGACTAATGGAGCTACTATCTAGGTAGTGGGAAGGGTTCTTCTTGTCAATTTATTCTGGGCAACACTGTTTAGAAGGGTATCAACAAACAGGAGCATGTTCAAAATAGGGGACTCAGCTACATTAGTAAAAAAAACCCCACAATGTTTTGAATGCATTATAAATACGCAACACCAGATGGTGCCAGAGAGAAAGGAAATTCTATGTGATTTTTACATAGTGGGTTTTTCCCCTTTTGTTATAACAATTCAATTTCTGACTTATGGGGCCTGGAGACAAAGCATAAAATTATGCATGGTATACAGAAAGTGACAGAGAAAAGTTTCTCTCTCTCTCACTCACTCACTCACTCACTCTCTCTCTCATAGCATGGACATCCAATGAAGATTCAGAAAATTACTTATTCACACAGCATATAGTTAAACTATGGCATTTGCTCCCACAAGAGGCCGTGAGGGCCACCAACTTGGGTGGCTTTGAAAGATTAGGCAAATTCATGAAGGATAAGACTATCAGGGACTACTTCAGGGTCTTAGTGCAGGTGTCAGCTCAGCCAGAATCAGGTGACTGAGGGGGCCAATACGGTTAATTTCTGCTCCCATTAAAACTACTTGAGTGGCTCTTGAGTTTGCAGATGAGATCTAGCAATATAATTAATTCCAGGTTTTCAAAAGAAACACTTTCATGAATTTGGTTTGTTTTCCTTGGTGTATGTGCTACAACATTTCAGGAAGCAGAAGGTGAATCTATTCTTAATTAGCTGGGTATAGTTCCCCCCCCTCTCTCTCCAAGAGCCCTTTTTCATCAACACCAACAACAGCTGGATATGAATTTATAATATATTTTTAGGCCCTGTATGTAAGTGAATATGATTGTACTGTCCTCGGCATAAAAGTGAGAACATATGTTTGTAAATTTCCCTCAAATTGACTTTAATTCCTGCTGTATATTTCATAATATTACTCCTACTTTGCTTCTTGAATTTAGAAAGGCTATGATAATTTTGATCATAGCTTAATGGCTGCAAAGACAGGAAAGGGTTTTTGAGATTGCAGCCTAATTTAAGGGAACTCATTGCTACAATACGAGGACACGGCCACTTTCTTAAAAGGTCTTAGAAGATCATCTACCAAATTCATGGAGGTTAAATGAATCATCCAGGTTGAATGACAGATGCATGGTTTGCTCCAACCAAAAATGTGTACAAAATGCATCTGTTAGAGGATATCTTGCTATAAAAATGCATGTTAGTAGAAAATAGCCTAGAAAAATGCATTAGAATGTATTAGGGAAATTTATTTGTAAAAATACCTGTGGCAGGCAAAATTTCCAGGCATTAAATTAGGAGAAATGTGCTATAAAATGCTGATGAACTTTCATGGGATTTTTTTTTAATGCAAAGTGATATAGAAATGAGGGCCAAACTGAACTTAAGATTTGGAAAATGAGAAACTGAGCGAAACTGAAATTGACACATTCACCCACCTTTCACTGCGCAGCGATCCCTCTTGCTGTTCTGGCTTCTGAGATTCAGAATATTTTTTTTCTTGTTTTCCTCCTCGAAAAACTAGGTGTGTCTTGTGGTCTGGTGTGTCTTATAGAGCGAAAAATAGTTATGAAGCTCCCTACACAATTTCAACCAAATGCAGGCTTGAATGTTTCCAACTTCAGATCCCTCTGATCTGAAGCTAAGGAGTAAGCTGTTCGGAAGCTATTTACTATGCTTATGTTTCTCCTCTTTGTGATGCATTTTATAAGAAAAAAACAACCCTACATTTTAAAAATATGTCTCCTATCTTGAGCCTTCACACAAGCAGGATGCACATTTAAATAAAGCATCAGAACGTAGGACAAATGGCAGGTTTTTACTAGTGTATGGCCTTAGAGGAGCTTGCTTGGGTCGTTTGTCTTCTGCACAGTTTGTTTTACCTTGTTGTCCCTGCATACATTTAAATTATTAACTTAAGCAGGTGTGCAGTGGTCTGTTTTTCCTTCCATGAGAAGTAGCCATCCTGAGGATAAATGATTAAGGTGGAAACAAAATCGCCTGTGCTGCCTTCATGGCAGGAGAGGCAAAATGCATTCCTTCTTTTTCCCTTCAGCTAGGAGGGAAGGATGTAATGTACCCGTTGGCACACAAGTAAAATAAATAGATGAAACTATAGAATCAGATCACTTACCTTCACTCATCTTTGCTTCCCAATGGTACCTACAAAGCAAAGGAAAATATATATTCCTCGCTTGGCTTTGATTTGTGAAAGTTACAAATGAATGATATGTTATTAGATGAATGATATGTTATGTGACTATTGTTCAAATAATCCACAGTAGTGGATATTTTAATAAACCAGCAGATCTCAGAAGTTTACCTGAAAGGAAAAAAATATGAATTACAACTTGACATTCATGGTGGCTTACATTTTTGGACTTGAACTATGGTACTTATATAAATAATCATTTCTTTTCCACCCACCCAGTGTTGCTTACCACCTTATTGTAGTCCCCCCCCCTTTAAATCTACTGTTTTTATACTGCACAGCATCCCCCATTGTGGCACCTTTTGCTCTCTCTTGCCATCATAAAGCCATTACTATTATACCAAGCTCTTTTGGAATTCAGCAGCAAAATAGAAGGGCATCAAAGACCAATCATATCTTTATGTTTTGTAAGTGCTTTTCTGAAAGCGAATCCATAATGCTCTTGACAGTGCTGCTTGCAGGAGCACTTTGGAAGAAGTCAGCAAAAGTTCCTTTGCCTTGGGATAAAGGTGCAGTTTTTGCTTTGATTCAAAAGGCCGTTTCATAAGCAATGGGGTTGCCACTAATAAGGGCTTCCGCATGATTCCCATACAGCTTTCTGAGTATCTGGGCAACCTTCTGGCATAGGTTGGCTGGACTGACTGCTAACTAGCTAGGTATGCGTAGCAATCTGTCACGGCCTGTCAGGCAAGGAATGTCCAGAGTGAGGAGTTCACTCTTTATTGTCAAAAGGACACTTACAAGTTAGGAAAAGGCATGTCTGTCAGTACCGTGTCTCTCAGCTACTTCTGATGAGGCAGTTGCTGCAACAGGGAGGCCCAACCCTTGACCTTGGCTTATGTATCGCCCGTATCCAAGCTGTGTGCAAGCGGCCAAAGACTCTGCCTGTGTGTGACTTGTATCTGCTCCTTCCACTTCAGTCTTCTCCTGGTCCTGAGAGACAGTAGAGCAGGAGGGGAGGGAGCTGGAGGAAGAGGTGTGGAAGTGTTTGACCCTGCGCCAGGCTCACCTATCTCTCCCTTCTCCTACACCAGTTCTTCGTTCTCCAATCCTGCAGCTTCTTCTGCCTCTCATCTCCCGGCTGTTACAGGTTCCCCCAGATCACTGATCCCTTCATCCAAGTCAGTCTCCAACCCCCCTTTTCCTGGTGCCTACTCATCAGGATCCAACCACCACTCAACAGTGTCCAGCCAGTCCCTCACAAACCATGGCTCCAGAGCAGCCTTCACTATAACCTGGTGTTCTCGCAAGATGCGTTGAACCACATGGCTGGGTCTGGTGGGAGCTGTGGTCCAAAGTGTCTGGAGGGCACCAGGTTGACAAAGGCTGAGCTAACAAATGTGGGGAATCCATCCAGATTTTTCTGGAACTATGGGGGGGGGGGGGACAATCACATGGAACCAATTTTCTGTGGCAAACAGGATAATACTGTAAAGGTATTTATGGAACGGCAATTGTATGTCCCAAAGCCCTTCATATTCTTATTCAGAGTGATAATGATTGCAAAAACCAAGACACCCATTCAGGTCGTTCAAGAATCTTTTTGTTCCATTCATTCTCATTATTAATATTTTTCATGATTAAACACTAGTTTGTCTAATTATTCATTCATCAATATCACATTCATTTTATTGTTTCATTTGTTGTTGTCATTCCCTTTCTTCATCACTTCCCACTGTGTTCAGTGGGAGATGCAGCTGGTCTGCAGCTGTCTGTAACATCTGTGTTTTCTATCCAATTGGCATGAACTTTTCAGACATTATAACTACCCTGAGCTGCCAAAACCTTTGCAGGTAAGAAAAGGGCTCTCTATTTTATAAGCAATTGCAAAAGGGGTGTAAACACACTGCCTCATTGCTACCCAGGGCAGCCCTAGAGTTTGTCTTCTTAACCCACCCTAATACATAACCAAGTTATGGATGGCACAATCTAGAATGAATTTAGACTGAAAGCAACATGTTGAGGATGAGCATGAAGAATTCCAGATAGAGAAAATCCAATTTTTTGTGCTACAGGTGGTTTAGTGTCTATATAGCCTCTGTTTGCTTTTAAGCGTGATCCCGACATCATTTGTTTTTTAAAACTCTTTATTAAACCTTTATTTATTAAACAATTTTATTTTTAATGCTTTGGGATGTGATCCTTTACACACTCTACTGGGAGTAAACACCATTGAGCACAAAGGGGCTGACTTCTGAATAGACAAGCATAGAATTGCACACTCAGCCACCTTTATTGGGGGACAAGCACGGAGCATTACTCAATGGCCTCAGCTTGCAAAGTCCTCCAAACCATTAGGTTTGTAAAATAACTTCTTTTTTCATATTGGGGTTAATAAAGCATGCCTCGGTAGTTGGGCTATTTTGTAAAATTATGGTTAATCACAGAACATGTGCTTGAAAGAGGAGGTGGGGATGTAATTACCTTTCTTCATTAATTTCAGACTTGCTCAGCCTCAATAGTAATCAAGCCTAGCGAGCACTTGTGTTAGATATTTTCCCTCGCTATACGGAGATCTTTGTAGCTTTTACTACTTTCCCCTTCTTAACTTCCTTCTGCACAGTAGTCTCCACTTCTGCTGAGACAATTCCCACAAAACGCAATGAGGTATGATGCAAACGCAGGACCATCTTTAGCATATGTGCCGTCGGGGTGCAAAGATCCGCCCAGCGCCCCCAAATTTAGTTTAGCTGTCCCCAGATTTTTAGGGGGGGCAAACTCAAAGTTCTTGAGCTTTTTTGGGGAGGGGGGAGCCAAAGTTGTTGACTTTTTGGGGGGGAGGAAAATCGCTCACCTGTAACAATGACACAGGGAAAGAACTGCTTTTGTTTCCTGACTCGTCGGGAATATTTGACACTCCGGAGTAACAGAGCGACGGGGGGCAGGGACTTTTGCACCATTGATTTTCACTGCCGTCGATCGAGAGGGACCAGTATACAGTAGGTATACATTTGGCACCCCCCAGAATACATTTGGTGCCCCCCAGAATTCAGCGCCCGGGTGCACCGCACCCCTTGCACCCCGGGTAAAGATGGCCCTGTGCAAACACTTGGAAACGCTTTGCTACATATATTTGGAGTGGAAGAGTTAACAGGGGAGCCGATTAGATTAGACAGTGGAATAAAGAGTAAATGGAGGTAAATTGCATGAGGAGATTAGAGTTAGCCAGCATTGTGTCCTCCACCTGTGGCTGGACTCCAGCTCCCATCAGTCCCAACAAGCATGGCCAATAGTCAGAGGATTATGGGAACTGGAGTCCAACATGATATTGTGGGCTTCAACTGACTACCCCGGGAGCGGATAGATAAACTGGAAAATGCATGCAGCAAAAATAATGTAAAATTATGATCAAGACAAAACACTTCAATGTCTCATTGATTTTAGTGGAAGAGAGTTAAGTGCTATTCCTGGTAGCCTTGAAATTATTGGCTTTGTGCTTTATTTGTGTTCGCATGTTTTTAGATGTTTTTAATTGTTCATACATATTTAAATATGTTTTTGTTTTATTTTTAATGTTTTACCACTTTGGTGTCTGCTGCCTTGGACTTCTTTGAAAGGAAGGGCAGGGCAGATATTCTGAGGAGGAGGAGGAGGAGGAGGATCTTTCATGCTCCAGTGGAAATCAATGGGACTTTGAGGTGTTGATCATGGCTCCATCATGCCCTTAATTTTACAGATTATTTCAGAAATGATTCAGAGGAAGCAACGATGCTTGTGCTCGTAAGAACATCAGAATTGCCTTGCTGGATCAGCTCAGTGGTTCATCTAGTCTAGCTTAATACTTTCCCTTAGCTTCTTTCCTCACAAAAACTGCTAACTTTTCATGCCATACATATGCAAGTAAGCAACTCACTAAATCCTTTCCCTCTGTGTTTGTGTGTGTGTGCAAGATTGGTCTTTTCTTTCTTCTTGGGCAAAAAAATGGTCCAGAAACTGCTGCATAGCCTCTAGAGTATGTCTTACCATAGTACACTCCATGTGCAACTGGGAAAAGAGCAAGGGAGGGAGACAAATCGTAATGACATCCAAAGCAGAGTGGAACCCCTTTGAGAGCTATGGGAGAAGCAGCTTCTCGACATCAAGGAAGTGTCTGTTTTCCGTTGTCGGTGTAGGAAGTAGGAGCCTTTGGAGAGAATAAAAGCAATCTGAAAATCCTATGAGATCTTATTCTGTTTTTTCAAAAGACGGGAGTTAGGTACCCAAGCAAACTTGCCTCAGTATGTGTGTGACGGTGTATACGTGCATCACACTGAACTCAGAAGTGACCTAGAAACATAATAAAGATGTCACTGAAACGTCACTAAAAGGGTAAAACAAGGGTGGAGCAGGGAACAGTATGGGGTGTTTGCAGGCTTTTTCAATGGGTTTCAATTATACGCAATTTCACTGACATGTTAGGAAATGTCGCATGCAGTGTTCCTGCATGGACTTACCCTACCAGATAGATCTAAGTACTTAGAGTTTGTCAGCTGCTATAACAGCACAATATCCCAAACCATGATGATAAATACATAATTTGTGGAATCAAGGTCGTTTTGTTGTCCCCTTCAGCGTGTGTCTGGAAGAGTTGCCTCACGTTCAGCGAGCTGAAACCCTTATTATATTTGTCATTAATTGACATGTTATAATGATTGATGGTTTCTTTTATGTTGACTTGAAAATGTAATAATGTTCATGCACTCAAACTGACTTTGCTGTATTGCCACGTTATGTTTTGAAATGATCCGTTATTGGGTTGTTATTGTAATGATGTATTGATCTGCATTTTTGTTTGTTATGAGCTGCATATTTAGATCCTGCCTATTTATATAGGAAAGTGGGATACAAATATTGAACATATTTGTATGGGAAAGTGGCATACAAATTTAAACAAATAATAACAATAACTACCCTGCCCCCATTTTGAGGCGCCATTCCAAATGGCATTCTGGAAACAATGGAAGTGATTGAAACTGCGAAGAGCTCTGGTGAGTCATCTGCCTTGAAAACTATGCACCTTTCTGAAAATGTGAAATAGAGGAGAGGGTTTCATGCACCCTTCCTTCTTCCAGACACCCTCTCCCTAATGTGAGCCTTCATTTTGTAAACTATCAGACGTTCAGCTCAGCCCTAGTTAAATCACTATCCCCTTTAGATTGGGTTGAGAAATGTGGGGTTGGGGAGAAGAAAGGAGACAATTATTCATGTTGTTAAAGATTTTCCCATTAGTCATCTTGTTTTCAAGAGCTGGCCAAACATGAGCTAGAAATGCATCACTGGGAGGGCACCTCTGCGAACTGCTGAGGGGAGTAGCTAAGGGCACAGCTTGCTATGGTCAAATGTTTTGCTGAGTTTATTGTTTTGTAGAAAACTGGAGCTTGGCTGAAGACTGCAAAACCATGCAGAGAGTGGGGTGGGATTAGCTCTGGCAAGATTTGCATTCATTTGGCATTTTCCTCAGCATACAATAGTCTTGTGAGTACCTCCGCTGAAAAAGTACTCTAGATAAAAACAGGCATAGAGCAGATTAGAAAGGACAATCAAAGGGTGATTATTATTAGTTTATAACTTTATTAAAAATGCATTTGATTTGTATTCTCTTGCAGAGACGCAGTGCTATTTAATTTCTTTCACTGTAGGCTTCCTACTGGCAAGCGGACAGATTAATGACCGGCTGCAGGACTCCCTGCAGTACTGAATTGCATGGTTAGACTAATTATACCAGGCTTCCTCTTGGCTCACAGAAGAGCAACTATTTACTATTATTTTTACTATTAAAGGGAATAAAATTACAAAATTGTGATGCTAGTTTAGCTTCCCAGAAATACTGGACATTCCTGGGAAAGGGGGACAGACCACACAGTTCACTCCCAACCACTTAACATTCTAAATTGTTGGGCTGTTTTTTTTAATACCTGCCAATCAAATTAATTAAAAGCAGATTACAGCATTGCAGTTACAGAAACTTGCTATGAAAAATTATGGCAGCCACATTTAAATCCACCATCACATGTCATCCATCAAGGCCTCTTTATATGAAGAAGTATATGGATTCTTATTATTCTAATAGCTGCATTCTTAATTCTTTTGCCTCACATCTTCTCCTGTAATCTCACTGAACCCTTTGAGCAGAGACAGGTGAGTTTCCACAGTTACGCAGAAGTCTCCAGGCAACATCTAATGATATCCATGTGCTTGTGGAACAGGAATCCACTTCTGCATTAGGACTTCTGTTTCTCTTCTCTTGCTCCAGGCCCCCATAAGCTCCCAAGATCTCTCTGTAGGGCCCTCTAACCCTATGGAATAGATGTTGGGGGCATGCAAGGAGCTGCAGTGAGCAGGAAGGAAGGAGAAATCTGTTCCATTTCCCAGTGGGGAGGAGTTGTGGTGGACCACATGGCCACCCACTCCACTCTAGGGGCAGAGAGCTTCCTCTTGGCTCGCCTCCTCAATCTCCCTCCCTCCCTGTTTTCAAGTTTTAACACTGGCCTTGCTATGGACCTCGGTTGGTCACCGTTGAGGGGCCTGGTAGGAATTTTTCCACGGCAAATTGGCATGGGCCATTGGGTTTTCACCTACCTCGTAGCAATCGTCACAACTTTGTAAAGTTTGGCGGTTAGGCTTTGGTTGGTCTTATGATGGGGGAGAGGAGGTGTGGCCATCACCTGCCCCTCCAAGCTTAAGGGTATTCCATTAAAGGAATCCGGGTGTGTGGATCTTGTCCAAAGTCCGGGGCGGGGCTAGGGCCATGCCATGACCCCGCCGGGAACCCAGGTGGAGCTCGAGTTGGTTTGTATCGATGGGGCTCCCCTTACCAGTGGTTGAGCCTTACAGGACTCCCTGCTGGGCAGGAGTCAGATATAGTCGGGTCAATTCCAATGCCTAAACCAATACTGCTCATATTCTGTAACCAATATTCTGTAACCAATAAAGTTGTGGCCTAAATTCACCCAGTAACCATTAACCTAATATCTATGTCCTTGTGTCTTATTCATCAATGGGGGGTGGCTTCGGGGTCTCGACACGCAATCCCTATTGGACTGCAGTGCTACTGTTTGTGTTGCACAATTATCTTTTTGCCCTCTTACTGTCATCGCCAAGCTACTGTGGTGTTTCTTAAGCTCCAAACCTCCCAGTTCAGTTGTTCTACTTGGTGATACTCATGAAATACTATCCTCACCAGCAACCCTTAACTCGATTCTTTAAACAGTAGGCATTTAAAAATTGATCTTTGCAGGAGGAATCTGCAAAGAAGAACCAGAAATAGAGCTCACTTTTTTCAAAGAAACTTGTTCCTTGCCCTTGAATTTGTTGTTTCCCTGGGAGTAACACCACAAGCTAAATATATTTTCACATTATTTGGTCTCTTTGTGATGGTTTTCCATTCCCCCTGCTCTTTTTGTCCCCAGTGCCACCAAAGCTTATGTGTGCTCAATGCTAAACTAAAGTGAAATAGAATAAAAAACCTACCTTCCGATAACCCAGTTTCTGAGACACAGAAAGCTGGGTTTTTCCACCTGTATAAATTATGCAAATGCAGTAGTTGGTGTTGCATAATTTATTCTGTAATTTTTTTGCAGCTAGTAGCTTTTAAACATTTCTGGAGAATTACATGAATGTTAAGAATGGAGCAGGGAAAAGGAGCACACAAACTCTGTAGCTCCATTAGGATCAAACATGGATTTACAGGTTCTGTGTGGTGAGGAGGATTAGGATGAAGCAAATAGGGGCAAATAGTGGAAACTGAGGATAAAGGAAGTAGATTCTCCAGCTTCTGCCCCTCCTGTGGAGAGGAGAGCCTAACTGAGGGCTGAGGGGAGCATGGATGGTTGGGGATGGCTGAGCTGGAAGTGACATGATGTTAACAGGAGTCAGAAGGGGAGGGTGCAGTCTTATCACCAGGGATGAAGCACCAAGTCCATAGAGATGAATGGACTTGCCCACCCATTCTCACAAGTCAGGAGAGTCATGCAAGTAAGCTCTCCATACCTCATCTTTAAAAACTTGGCAGAAGAGCTTAGACACTTCTTGGGACATCTTTGTTGCTTCTGCTCAGTTCTGAAATTGTTGCTCAGCTCCTGAACTCTTGATTTCTAGTGCTTTGTCTGCTGCTGAGCCTGTCCTATTACTTGCCTGAATAAAGATCTTTGTCTCAACATGCAAAAGCCTCTGTCATCATGTTTTGGGCAGGAGTGAGGTACGCACATGAAGACTTTTGTTATCATTTAACTTTCACTTAACTTCCGTTGTTCAGAGGTTATCTACTGCCTCTTCCCATGTGAACCAACCCAGACATTGTGATCGTCATCTGAGGCTCTTCTGTGTGTGCCTCCTTCATGAGCAGTCTGCAGGGTGGCAACATGAGAACAGGCCTTTTCTGTGGTGGCTCCCCGCTTGTGGAATGCTCTCCCCAGGGAGGCTCATCAGGTGCCTTCATTTAGGCACCAGGAAAAAACATTCATTTTCTCCCAGGCCTTGGCCTAATTAAACAATTTATGGTTGGGGTGGAGGATGTTACTGTTTTAGTTTGTTCCTATGTTATCCCTTTTGTGTTTTTATATTGTTAACCACCCTGTGAGCCTCAGATGAAGGGCAATATAAATTTAATGAATAGTACAATAATACTAATGATGATAATACTTTTAACTCTAATAGTACAGTGGTATCTTGGTTCTCAAACTCCTTGGTACTCAAACAACTTGGAACCCAAACACTGCAAACCCGGAAGTAAGTATTCCGGTTTGCAAACCTTTTTCGGAAGCTGAACGTGCTCCGTTTTGAGTGCCACACTTCCGTTTTGAGTGTTATGCTGCGGTCTGTCTGTGTTTGCTATTTATTTTGCATTTTTGTTTTTGCGGCTCTTTTTGTTTTGCGCCTTGGTTTTGGGATGCTTTGGTTTTGGCATGGACTTCCAAAATTGATTAAGTTTGAGAACCAAGGTACCACTGTATGCATTGTTTTGGATGAAAGTTCCTTTATGATTATGTAGACAGTGCCAAATTAGCAATCAGCTATTTCTGTCTTGTATAAAAATCAAAGTCTTATTCATTTTTTAAACACACTCAACGGGCAGCATCCTTGATTCCAAAAGGAAATAAAATACTGAAGCTTTACTTGTTTTGCCTCTAACTGTTAAATTAACTTTTGAATGCCATGCCCATGTGGATTGCTGGCAGGAAACTTGAAGGTGCCCATGAAGTACACACAAGGAAACTTTACTAATGAACACAACAACTTTCTAACTGAGAGGAAAGAGTGTAAACATCAAGCTAGCAGGACAGCAGTTTCATTCACAGACTAGCAGAAGGAATGCTCAGGTATCCTTGGAGACCACCAGCTAGCCTGAAACCTATGCAAAACATGTATACAAGCTCAGACACACTACTCAGTACTGTTGTTACTCCCAACATGTTGGGAGTAATCTACATGCTACATTCATTTTTGTTTGTAAATGCTAGTGCTGGTGTCTCATTTGAGGTTGAGAATGTGCATCTTTTAGTTTCCTTCTTTTCTTTATTTCTTGAAGCTTAGTTTGTTCTTTTAATTGTATGGTGAAAACTTCAATTAAAGGAAATCAAAAGGAGAGAGAATGTTGAAGGATGATACTGAAGATTAATAGCCCCCTGTTATTGCATGTCTTTCAGCAGATGATGCTTCACTTTGTAATATTTTGTCTGAAGATTAACCTTTTGGCCAGTTTTATGCATCCTTGATTATCTTCAAAAATTGTTGCTGGTTCTAGAACATTTTGTACTAGTTTCGACAACATCTGACAAATCCATGTAATTTCTTCACTTGCTTGAACAGCTACTACAAATGCTGCTTTAGTAGATAAAAGTGATATAGATGTTTGCTTTCTGCTGGGCGAACGTGCATCTCCTCTTCCATCCTGAAAGTCACCTGTTGATTTGTGATCAGACGCATCTTTGGCTGAGTCAGTGTCCATGGAACCAAGCAACTTTGGATTTGGGAATATTGGAAGGTGCAACTTCTTGTGAATTGTTATGCATCAGCCCTGTTACTGCCTTCCGGTCACTCTGTAGCTGTTCAATCAACTTTTGAACGTCATCTGTATGGTGAATGCTTTTTAAATTGTGTTTCTTAATACCTCAAGGGGATTCTGTTAAAACTTTTCAGACTGCAAAATGTAGCACTGCCGACGGTGTAGGGTTCAAGCTTGCTTCCCCCTTGGAGCCCATAACTGTATGAATCCCATTCTCCTCACTAAGCATGTCTTTTCCAGCTGGATGTAATAGAGTTCAATATTTATGCTCTTGTTGTAGGATTAAAATGCAGATGGACATAAAAGTTGTCATGCAGCCCAGGAAAAAAAAAAAGACAAAGCCCCAGGTGGCTTTTCTCCACCATGGCAGTCAAATACAATTGAAATCTCTGCTTCGGAGCGTTTAGTTCTTCTGAAAACAGCGTCAGCAAAATGTGTGGAGTTCTTTCGCAAGCAAGTATTTTAAACATTTTAATCAAGTTGAAATGATAATGACCTGCAGCACTGAACGTTTTTTTCCTCCCCCCTTGCAGCTGCTGCAGTTGCACAAGAAGGTATATATCTCAGCCTAAATGCGCTGAGTGAAAAAAAGAAAGCAAGCCAGTGGGGTTGCCTCAGGATTGCGGTTCCTGTAGTGGCACTGCCAACTAAGGTAACACTATTAATAAGGTGAAGGAAGATTTGGTGCATTTGAGATCCCCATTGGACTGACATTTCGAGACCTCTTGCACAGAAAGAACCCCATCACCCTTATAGAGATCATAGACATCATAAGCATTCTGCTGCCTTTGCAAAAAATGAGATGCTCTGTGGGAAAGCTCTACAATAATATTGCCTGCAGGGAGGTTTCTCGCTTTTCAGACTTATGCGCTCTTTGAACGAACTTAGAAACATGCTAAAAGTGGTATCTTTTTGCTGAGGAGGAAGCAAAAACGACAATCCTTACTATTGTAACATCCAGCCTGAATGGCGGAAATTGCTTCACATTTCAATTTAGTTGGACATAAACTTGTGCTCCTTGGGGATGACTCTGCTGTAGTTAAGACAGGACCGGCTCTACCATTGGGTAGAGCGAGGCTGCCACCTCTGGTGGCAGATGCTTGAAGGCAGGGGGGAAATGGATTGGCCCAGTACCAATTTCTTAACAGTACAAAACATGCAATGAGTTTGCATGGTAACAAGCTTTTAATAAAGTTACGCTAAGGCCGCAACCCCATATGGACTTATGTGGGAGCTCATTGGGGCTTAATTCTAAGCAGACATGTATAAGACTGCACTGTACATGTGAATGCCTTTTGGGAACCCTCTTGAATGTGTAAACCGAGCTGCAAGACTGATGTTATTTGCTTAACCGTAAAGCTCACATGATAGTACGCACCCCGGAAATGATCTCTTTCAGCTTCTGCCTTCCGGAAGAAGGTATAGGGTTATAAAGGCCAGGACTAGCCGCCTGAGAAACAGTTTCTACGCTAATGCAATTCTGGTTCTAAACGCAGCATAAGGGGTCTCTGTAGTATAGTGTATTTTAAAATGGGGTTTTCGAGTTCTTAGGGGTTTTTGAATGTTTTATGTAGTTTTGTAGTAGTTTTATGTAGTTTTTCAATTTCATTGTTCCGCAAGGGACAATGACAATAAAGATATCTATCTATCTATCTATCTATCTATCTATCTATCTATCTATCTATCTATCTATATCAATCTATATATCATCTATCTACCTAATCTATCTATCCATGTGCTTCAAGAGATGAACAGCATGAGCATCTCAGTCTAGGGACTTTCTACAAAGTGCAGATGGAAGTTATCACCCTGCAGACTGGGGATAAGACAATCCATTCCTTGATTGTTCAGTATTTCATATAAGGACATGCAAGTTTTTAATGTTTGATGGTTTGTTGTGCTTTTAATTCTGTTGGGAGTCACCCAGAGTGGCTGGGGAAACCCAGCCAGATGGGCAGGGTATAAATAATATATTATTGTTATTATTATTATTATTACAAAAGTACTCTTGATACAACTAAGATGAGTAAAACTCTACAAGCAGTGTGCACATGTACCCTGGTGAAGCAGAAGGGGAGGGGAGATGAATGAACTTAAGGAACTTAACACTGCAGGAAACTGAAAATGCAGAGCGTATTATACAAAATTCAGGTGTTTTCACACCCACCCACCCACCCACCCCTTCCCTCCAAAGGAGCTGAGGCAGCAAGCACAAAGACAATGAGACAATACAATGAAAAAAATATAAAAAAGATTCCCCCCCCAACCCTTAAGCATGCTAAGACATTAAAAACATGTAAAAACAGCCCACACACTCTCACAACTAATAACCTCACATTTCCAAGAACAGTATCTTTTAGACCTCAAATACTTGGGTTTAAAAAATGTAATAATGGAAAATTCCTAGTAAGTTGCTTGTAGTTTGGGGGAAAGCACCCTGTGTTTCTATCAGGGTATGATGGCGCTTGCCTCTCTGACTGTGTGAACCAGCCCTTATACCTTGTGAATATTGATTAGGGGATGAGAAACAGGAGAACAACTACCTCCTATGCAATATCAGCCCTCAATCATTCTTGTTCAAATCTCTCTATATTACACCGGATCTCCAAAACATCATTTATTACACTCAATTCCACATACAAATTCCTTGCAGCTAAAGATACCAAGATTTTCCTGCCATCTCAGAACTATTTCAGCCAAAATAACACTCTTGCAACACCTTAAAGACATCACACCTATTTATTTACACACAATTCTTTTAGTTAGAAGAATCTGTACATTAAGCTGAATAAGCCATTAACATGAAAAGCTATAAACAGAAGATACTAACAATTAAATTAACATTTTCCACACTGTTCTTTCAAACAGGATCTATTTGCTTACATGGTTGTACAATGCATAGTTTTGTACTTTCAAAATACACAATGAACATGGTTTGCTTTTCAATAAATGTATAATGCCCTGTAAAGGTTCTTCTTAAGAGTAGGACTTAACATTGCAAATGGGTCATTCACATATCACAAATGGGACACTGACAACACTTTTATTTCATTATTTCCCCACTTGAAATTGTCAGTCTAGATATTGTGTGGATGTTGCATAAAACTGGCATGTGTGATGAGCATCCAAACCACAATAAATATTAAAATTAAATGCCTGAAGAAAAATTAAATACCTGGAAAAGCACGCAAGGTCATCTGTGGTACAGACATACCATGTTTATTTTGGCATATAAGCTTTCATTGGCCAAGGTACCACAAGACTCTTCATTGCAGTAAGCATGGCTCATGTATTTTGATGACAATGGAGAAAAATTAAAGAAAGTTTCTACCCCAAAAGCCTGGTTTTCTGCAGGATGATTTCAGCAGTTGATTCCTCAGTTCAGCACAAAAGGGCTTCCTTCAAATTTCCCTTGCATATTAAGAAATATTAATGAATAAAGAGTGGGGAAGGGAGAATATACAGGTCTTCCCCCTTCTTCTGTTTTAGGTGGTTCCTCTCTGTTTTCATAAACTTGCCATAGATATCTGGCTCCCATTCTCTATGAAGACACAGAAATTACTATTGTATTTTAAAAAATGAAATTTGAAACTGAAAACATTAGGGATTTCCTTCTGCTTTCATTGACCAGTGAGAAGAAAGGGAAATCTGTGTGCTAAGCTAGCTGCTGAAATTCAAAATCCTCTAAGAAATTTCACAATGTTCATGATCTTCAAAGAACAATATATAAATTCTGTAACTTCATATCCCAATAGACAACCCTTCGTGCTATTGACTTCCTGGAAAATTATGGTTTGAAATGAGAAGATAGGTTTGGCCCAAAGCCATACCCTTCACACTAACAAAACTCTTCCGATACTACTATCTCCCAGTTTGCTAGCAGCTCCAGAAATCTGTTTTCACACCTCGTATAGTGTCAATCCTTTTTAAAATTTACTTGGCGGAAATGCAACACTCCCCCAGCTCCAATAAACTGTTTATTTTGAGCTCATAAACAAGAAAATCTGTTTTCTTGCCACATTGCTTTGATTACATGTAGAAAAGACAGGAGCCTTCTTCAGGCATTTAATTTGAATATGTGAAGTGTTAATGGGAATGAACAAGGTGAGCCCTACTGAACAGTGATGCACAAGCTAGACCTGCCCCCAATATTGCCACCAGCTCCATTTGGGGCACACTGAGTGGGAAGGAATGAAGAGGGAAGCTTAGAACCTTCTTCACAACCAGTGTTCCTAACTGCATGGAAGAATCTGGATATATTCCACCGAATGCTTCCTTCTCCAGATACTTGAACATGTGAAGAAATAACTTGGAAAGAGGACCTGCATTTAACCCAAGCTACAGTCCGATAGCAGTTTGTTCCAGAGATGCATGAACACCCCTTCATTTGGCTGTGATATGATCAGGTTTTGGGTGTGTGTGCGAGAGACAGCATTTGCTTTAAGTACTCACAAAAGCTTGATGTATTTTGCATCAGATATTAGCATATTGTTTGCCTAGATCTTGCTTCTTTTGTTGGCCTATGCATGCCAAACTCAGTAGTTGGGTGGGTGCCATAATGTTTGAAGCAAGCTGTCAGGTGGCTGTTGTGGTTGCTCGAGAGTAACCAGGCAGGACTCTGACCTGTGTTTTACAGGCTTTATTTTGATGCAAACTATTTACAGTGAGGAGCCCCAAACCTCATGTTTGGCTCAATCGCTAGCAGAATCCGAGAGTGGTCTTTTTTTGGACCTCCTCCAACATAAGAGTTTCATTACCCCCAAACGTGTCCTCCCCTCTCTGCGCCTCAAACTACTGCGCAGGATGGGCGATGGCAAGGGCGTGTCTCCCTCCTGTCCGGCTTGCCCAGAAGCAGTGCTAAGGCTCCCACCAGCATCCTCTGGTCCTTGTACCTCTTCCCCACTGGAGGTGGGGCTTTCCTCCTCGCTGGAAGAGGAACTGCTTCGCAAGATTTTCGGAGGCTCCCTGTAACACAACTGCCCTTCTATTTCTCATCTCTGAGCCGATGGCAGTTCCCTGACACAGGCATATCGGGCAGATTTGGAATTGAAGCAACCAGGCTCTGCAGGAATTCTCCAGGTGGGAGGAGCCAAAGCAAAACAGAGCATGAATAATGACTACTCATTGAGCGAGTACAAACATGTAGAAGAAATTACTTTCTACAAAGAGGGCAGATGTGCTCCATTGTATCATAATGAAGAAGAGAACACAATAGCTATTAAAGTCCTTGGGGGAAATTTCACAGGAATGAAGCTCTTCCTTTGTTACTAGTAAATGTTTCTTACCAGGCACTTTGTGCCGTGCTATCTAATTGAATGCCCTAGACGTTGTTAGTTCTAAGAAAATTAACGAGGATAATTTAACAGGCATCCTTCAGTGAGGTTTAAGGTACCTGCTGAGTGGAATCCGGTAACAAGATAGGATATATGCGGATAATAGATTGGTACAGCTGAAAAGGCATCATCCTGTGTGAGATAGAGGCAGACCAAATGTTATGTCCTTGCACATGTTGCCACGAGAACATGCCCCCCTCCTCTCCATTTCTTTTGCAAGGATACATTAGCTTTCTCCATTAGCTTTGGAGAAGGAAAACTCTGGTCTTAATCCTCTGCTGCCTTGAAGCTATGCTCATTTGTGATAAAGTCTTAGAGAGTAAACCCCAAGGAAAAATCTGCACCCACTGTCTTGTGAGACATCTTCGGGAGAAGATAAGGCTAAGGAGTAACCCTACACAAATCCAGAGTGGAATCCCTAAGGCAGTTGGATGGCATTTTGTATGCCTCCTTCTGGCAACTTCTGCAGCCAAGCTGGTGTCAAACATATTGCTCTGATTTCTTTAGCCCCCATCAGCAAGGTCAAGAGGCGGGTCTTGTAGCCTTTCAAATGTCTGTAGAAGAGACAAACATTTAAGATGTTACATTCTTACCTATGTATCACCAAAATAATGTAGCATCCTAAATGTCCCTACAGTGGCATGTGACTGATTAAATGTGATCTTCATCGCTTTACGGACTTAAGAGAAGTGGCTATTGCCATCATCAGCTATACAGTGGTACCTTGGGTTACAAACACCTCGGGTTACAAACACTTTGGGTCACAGACTCTGCTAACCCAGAGGTAGTACCTCGAGTTAAGAACTTTACCTCAGGATGAGAACAGAAATTGTGCAGCGGTGGCAGCAAGCCCCATTAGCTAAAGTGGTACCTCAGGTTAAGAATGGTTTCAGGTTAAGAACGGACCCCCGGAACGAATTAAGTTCGTAACCAGAGGTACCACTGTATTTTAATAGACATCCACTGTCCCACGAAATACGTCCTTTGAAATAAAATGTGTGTTGTTTTAAGTGAGAATAAAGTACTATAATCGTAAAACTATTGTCTTCATTGTTGTAACACATTCCTACCAATAAGTATCCCACTGCATGGTTGGGTTTTTTTCATTTGCAAAATAATTGGAAGGGACATTGGAATAAGGGATTTCAATCAGCTTGAATCATGCCCTAATTCAGAAGGTGTCTTCCAAGTATTTATGGTATGATATTGATGGTCCCCTACTGTGCACACACTTCTGATAATATTTTCCGCTGTTCCAATTAATATGTCCATGGTCTGATGAACTCTGAATAGCTGATGGAGTTCACAGGTAGTGCAAATGGTGGCAATATGAGGAAATTCCATTTTCAGTTTCATTTGCACCTAAAATTATTCAAAGCAAAGAAATCCAACCCAACCTAATTTCGTATTCATAACAAGCAGGCTTTATCTGCACAGCATTCACCTTCTCCTATTCTTCCTTTTCAGGAAATAATTTGTAATTTAGGGAAATATGTTGCCTACCTAGTTCACCGAATGCTAGGAGGGAAGAACTTGCAACTAAAAAACAGCAACACTATGCTAGATACCCAGCTTTAATATGGACATAAAATACCAGATTTAAAAGTAGGACAGAAACACTCTGGGTGGCTGCCAATGTTAAATTCCCATGGTCCATAAGGAAGGTAGATTTTAAGTCATAGAAGAACCAGACTTCAACCTTTTGAGGGAAGATTCTCTCTCTCTTTTGGCTCCTTGTTCTCCAGGAGCGATGCTCTGGGTGAGGGACCTTTTCACCTTTCCCTTTGGAATGGGTTTCATTAAGAATCATTATTCATTTGAAACAATTAGCTGTGGCTGAATAAAACACCTACAAATGCCTGCTTCTTCCTGAAACATAATCCCAAAGACCGTTGTTTCAGAACCACTTCTACTGTATGTATCCAACAGATGGTTCCCTAATGTGAACAGGTGATGATGATTCTGGATTGTCTCCTTCCAAAATAACCCACAGCATGGAGTGTTTTTTACTAACGTGAAAAATGTCACCTTAATTGCTTGTTGCTGATTCCTTTTGCACAGAAATCCAGAGAAACATGTGGCAGACTGTGAATAAGGTCTCTTGTCACGGTGAGCTCTCTCTGCCTCCCATTAAGAAAAGACTGAAGTGTCAGGGATGTTGCCATCATGTCTTACCACTATCCTGTCAAGACCAAATGAGAGGAGGAGGAGGAGGGCTCCATTGCTGCCCTAGTACCTATGAGGTCCAAGAAAAATCATTGGACTCCAACAACACACACACAAACACACCATGCCAACAAGATACTGTAAATAAATAAAAATGGTATACCATCTAGGTTGCAAACACTTGACTTTTGACCAGACCTAAAAACTCTTCCTTTTCCTCAGAAATGTGTGTGTTTGGGAAGCAGAAGTGGATTTCCAAAGCATGGTTTAACATTCAATCTATTTTCCAAGGGAACTCTGGGAATTGTGGCCAGTGCCTTTTTATAGGAATAAATGCCGGTACTGCACCTTGGGACACGGGTAGCACTGTGATCTAAACCACTGAGGCTCTTGCCAATCGTAAAGTCGGCGGTTCAAATCTGTGTGACGGGTGAGCTCCCATTGCTCTGTCCCTGCTCCTGCCAACCTAGCAGTTTGAAAGCATACCAGCATGAGTAGATAAACAAGTACTGTTGTGGTGGGAAGGTAAATGGCGTTTCCATGTGCTCTGGCACTCATCACGGTGTCCCATTGCACCAGAAGCGGTTTTGGCATGCTGGCCGCATGACCCAGAAAGCTGTCTGTGAACAAACGCTGGCTCCCTCGGCCCGAAAGCAGAGATGAGCAATGCTCCCCATAGTTGAATCTGACTGGACTTAACCATTCAGAGGTCCTTTACCTTTTTACCTTTACAGCGAACCCTCAAATACCCTCCTGAAAAAATCCTCTGTGAAGGGAAAAGGAGTCTCCTAAGAACTCTCAACACCCTTAGCAAACTGCATTTCCCAGAATTATTTGTGGGACATCACAACTAAAGTGGCATCATAGCACTTTAAATGTATGGTGTGAACATGACTGCAGTCAGATACATGGCAATTGAATCTACCTTGTAATAATGGACAGAGGACCCAAAACGTGGAACAGAATGTTGAGTTGTGGGTTTCTGTTGCCTCTGAGAAGCCTCACCAGCTTCCAGTATAAATAACTGTAAGGCAGTGGCAATTTGTCAGCTGGGGTTTCTTCCATCACAATGCTTTGACTATGGGGGGGGGGGGGAGTACAAATGTTGTGAAGCAGCTATGAATGGACATGCTTGGTATGGATGCAGCAACTCAAGGAACAGTTGCGTGTTCAGACCCAGAGACCTCCCCCCTAAATAAATTCACACATGACTCAAATTTTAGTTTTTGGCCGAATTTAGGTCACAACTTTATTGATTACAGAGAGTGAGTGGTTGCATAGACTCTGGTTCAACTAGCTCCTTGCACCCTTGCAGGCAGCGCTGACCCAGGGCACCAGCATAGGTCAGCCAAGGGTGAACACCTGGGAAGGTGAAAAGCCAGAAACAGACCATGTGAAACCCAGGTGAAACCCAAATGGCAACAGCCAATCAGCCAAGTGGGGAAATTCCTGTCGTGCCCGTCCCAACGGCACATGACACACGACGGCATAGCAAGGTCAAGCGCAACAAGCCCTAAAAGTAGGGAGAGGTAGGCAAGTGTTCCGAATGCATGAGCCGAAAGAGGAAGCTCTGGGTCACGTGAAAGGTATATATAGGTCCCTCGATCCATTTAGACTGCGCCCCATTTGCCAGATTGAACCCAACATCGAGGGACCAAACCAATCCAACCCACCCACAACACAGGGTGTCAGTCTCCAGGTCTCACCGCAACACGTGCCCTCTTTTAGGGAGGACACGATGTGTCAGCAATCAAAGACATTGGCAACCCTAATGCAAATGTCGCAGATTTAAGCCTGTTGCAGGAAACATGAAAGCAAGATCCTGTTTAAGTGAGGCTTGTTTCATACAAGCACTTTGAAGTGAATCTGGGGCTGCCTGTTAACTGTCATGAGTGCCACCACGGACTCCCCCCCCCCAACATCCAGCCTCTCAGAAAAAAAACCCATTACACTTTGCCTCAGTGGACCTTCTCCTAATTTGGCAACTCAAGGAATATAAATGAATTGGAAAGAGTGTTTTCCTTTTGTACAAGGGTTTAAATCTGTCCTCTGAGAGCTGTGGGCTCATTCAACACAGCAAATCACTTAATTTCAGCTGTGCGGTCTACGGAATTCATTTTTTCTCACATGAAATGAGATCATCCTCTGCTTCTCTCTTGGGCTACTGAATCTTAAGACTATTTAGCCATATTTGTTTAGCATCGGCATTTTAGTCAAAGGATTTAAAATGACATGTGTAAAACCAAATCACAAACCTCATAAGCAAAACTGATCATTCCAGTTTTTCCTCCTCCCTCCCCAGCTGCTGTTCCTTTGATACCTTGCCCATTATATTGTTAGGATCTTGCTTATTACATTGTCATAGTTCACCTTTACCTGGGAAGGGGAAGGGCCGTAGCTCAGTGGTACAGCATCTGGTCTCACCTGCTTTGGATGCAGAAGGTCCCTGGTTTGATCCCCAGCATCTCCAGGTAGGACTGAAAGAGAACTTTGCCTGAAACCCTGGAGAACTGCCAGCAGTCAGTGTAGATAATACTGACCAGTATAGACAGTGCTGACCTTGATGGACCAATGGACTGACTCGGTATAAGGCAGCTTCCTATGTTCCTAACGGAATTGAATTTCTCTACCATTACTAATGGTGGGTGGAACCAGCCCTTTCTCCCTCTCTCAATCTCTGCCCAGCAAGCCACCAAGGGAGAGGCATGTATCTCTTGCCAGGTATCTGAACTGACTGCCCTCTTCTCCACTCAGAAGTACAATTCTTATAGTGGCATTAACACTTGGTCCTTCACAGAGAACTCTGGAAATTATAGCTCTGTGAGAGGAAGAGGGATATCCTAACAACTCTTAGCAGTCCATAGGATTCTTTGGGGAAAACCATGACTGTTTAAGGGACGCGGGTGGCGCTGTGGGTAAAACCTCAGTGCCTAGGGCTTGCCGATCGCATGGTCGGTGGTTCGATTCCCCGCGGCGGGGTGAGCTCCCGTCGTTCGGTCCCAGCTCCTGCCCACCTAGCAGTTCGAAAGCACCCCTAAGTGCAAGTAGATAAATAGGTACCGCTTTCTAGTGGGAAGGTAAACGGCGTTTCCGTGTGCTGCGCTGGTGCAGGCTCGCCAGAGCAGCTTCCTCACACTGGCCACGTGACCCGGAAGTGTCTCCGGACAGCGCTGGCCCCCGGCCTCTTAAGTGAGATGGGCGCACAACCCTAGAGTCGGACACGACTGGCCCGTACGGGCAGGGGTACCTTTACCTTTACCTTTATGACTGTTTAAGTTGGCATGACATGACTGTTTTATATGTATGGTACAGATGAGGCCTTGATCAACAGCTGGCTTTAGGATAGGAGGCCAGCAGGGCTAGGTGATATCAGCCTCTGTAGTCTGCTTTTTTGTTTCAGATTATTCATTTGGTCATATGTGGAAGCTAATTGTCTTGGGTGCTGCATTTTTCTTATGAAGCCCTGTGTAGCAAAGCACAAAATATTATTCCATATATTATTCAGCTGTGAGAATTATAAAAAAGGGACTGAAATTTGAAATACTGTGCTATTAGATTTTTTCCCCCTACAAAAAAAACATTATCCATCTTCGAAATCACAACTCTTTGTCTTTAACAAATTATTTCTCCCCACTTCTGGTTATTTTTAATTCTACTGGGATAAGCACACACATGCAACCTTAAGTGTGGTGGAAGGACTCTGAACACTTGTTCTCTGCCCTAAAACAAACGTCTTGGAGTGCAGCAAAGTAGGCATTCAAGTCATTTCTGCCATGCCTTAGAATAACGATCTGCCTCCACTAGTCTCATGTAATACTGTCTCCTAGGCTGTGCACTGTCTAAGCCAATTGGTTTCCTTAAAAGAGAATGACCTTTTAGAGTGAGCAGAATTTACGTTCTATTATCTGGTAGCTCATTACTGCACTGTAAGAACTGTGTGGAAACAACCTTAGGGTACTTTTAGCAAGTTGATTGACAGGAGATACATGTAGATTAACTTAACAGGGGAGAAAACATTTGAAATTTAGAATCCAGTTGCATTTGTGTAGTCTACAGTCTGGACTTCGTAGCTATTGGCATAGAATGGGACCCACAAAGTACCACTGAATTCAATGAGACAAATTTCCAGATAGGTGTATGTAGGAGAGTTTGTCTATGTTTTGGGACCAGAGTCACATGTAGCATTTTGAGAAAGGTGGGGTGCACCAGCCACAAAATGTGCTGTGTGGCAGAACACAAAATGGCTGCCTTGGGGCCATGGTATGACTCAAAATGGCTGTCACATCTAAACAAGCAGAAAAGAGTCAGGATCACAAAATGGTGAAGGAATGGTTACCTCATCAGTCCCACACCATCAATGGGAAAAGGCACCTATGTTTGTCACTTCCATGCTCACTCACAGAAAGAAATAAAAGTGGTTGTGCATTTTAGAGGCAGCTGATGCCACAGAGAGACTTTGGAAACTTAAGGATTCCCTACTATGACTTGAAACACCTTGTTAATGGTGTGACTCAACACAGAAATGTGAGAATCTTTCCAAATCACCACAATTCACCTCATAATTCAAGGTGCATACAGAGCAGGCTATGGTTTCTCATTTTCTGAAGAAGAAGAAGAAGAAGAAGAAGAAGAAGAAGAAGAAGAAGAAGAAGATCAGAGGTGGGGAACCTGTGGCCCGTGAGTTGCTGCTGGACTACAACTCCCATCATCGCTGACTATTGAGCACACTGCCTGGAGCTGTTGGGAGTTGGAGTACAACAACATCTGAAATGGCACAGACTCCTCATGTTTGCTGTAGCCCCAAGCTGTTCTTTATTCCTGGAAAGGGAGCAGCAAACTGAGGAAATGATGCAGATAATTTATTTTATGAGGAGGGAGACCTTCACAGAACTTTAGCTGTAGATTCCCACCGGCCTCAAGGGAAGAGGCTCAAGCCTATTATCTGACCGAATCCTGCCATATTAATAAAACAAAGCTGTGTCTGGCTCTAATGAGGATGTAGGTCACAGAATTAAGGACCACAAAGTCCTACATAACAGTTATTAACTGTTAAGTCCTACATAACAGTTAATAAGCCTGCGTGGACAGTAATAACAGCAACACAAGTTTTGCCATTATTAAAACCGGTGTAGTTTTAATGTGCAGCTAAATTCCAGAAACACAGTTTTTAAAAGACTGAAAATGAACCACTGAGTAGGCCTCCTTGCTATTTTACAGCCAGGAATTTGGTGACTAGCTGTCTGGAGCATGGAAAAAGGATCTGATAGCATCATACATGCCTCTCATCTCACTATGGAAGCAAGACGGCACAGCTTTCTTTTCCATTGCTCAGTTCCTGTTCAGTTCAGGCAATGTCTGTCAGACCAAGTCGGAATGATCAAGAACATGGCTGCCCATGCACAGCTTGTCATCTCAGTGTGACAGACAACTGAGCTCCAAACCCCCCAAACCCTTACATAACAATGTACAACTCAGACTTAGGCCAGTGTTTCAGAGAGACCAACAGCAATGGTGAGTTGGTGTGTTATGATGCCTGCTCATGAATTTCTCAAGACAAAGGAGGCTAGCCTGCCCTGGATTTATGCTGTTGTGGGGGGAAGGTCCTTTCTGTGGTGAATGTGATCTTGAACACACAGGCAATGCCTTATAGCAGTATTCTTCAACCAGGTCTAGACCCAGGACCCACCTGCAACACGGGAACCCTCGTTCATTTTTGATTGGTATTTAATAGTGCTAATAATACACATTATTATCCTAAAAGTATTAAATTACAAGGAAGATGAGTATTATTACGTTGGCACTACTTGGGCCATGGAGGTATTGCTGACAGCAGCTTGTAGTGGCACCTCCTTCCTGACTGGACTTGGGGCTCAGAGGCCTCCCCACAGGAAGGGACTTGCAGGCGTGGCTGCCATAAGCCAGAGGGGGTGTGGGAGCCCCATAGCCTTTGCACAATGATCTGGAAACCTGTCCAACTGATGTTATGGGCCACTGTGATAACAAGGTCACACCCTTCAAGGGAAATGAAAGGTGGGGCTACTCAGTGGCTCCCCACTCCTGTGCTGAGTAACATGGGAGCATTAAGTCCTGCATAGTCTTCTGAGAGCCAGTGTGGTGTAGTGGTTAAGAGCAATAGACTCATAATCTGAGGAACCGGGTTCGCTTCCCCGCTCCTCCACATGCAGCTGCTGGGTGACCTTGGGCTAGTCACACTTCTCTGAAGTCTCTCAGCCCCACTCACCTCACAGAGTGTTTGTTGTGGGGGAGGAAGGGAAAGGAGAATGTTAGCTGCTTTGAGACTCCTTCAGGTAGTGATAAAGTGGGATATCAAATCCAAACTCTTCTTCTCCTCTCCCAAATATAAAATAATTAAAGAAAGAGGAGGGGCCACATGATGTGCTCACCCCTGTTTTTCTGCTCTGAGACTGCTGCTCCCTACTGAGTATGTCCCATTGTACCTTACTGCAAAATTTTAAATCTCAAGTAAGAAAAACAAAGAGCTGTAGATAGATATATGGATAGATACATGTTTATTTTTGAAAAGGGTTTGGGGGGGTCATGTTCAGTTTATTTTTACTTCAGTGAACATGACGGCTTTTTAAGCATCAGTGTTTGGGTTTTGTTTTTGCTCTAACACTCTGTGTTCCTCCAAAACACCTTTAAATATATTGGCAGTCAAAGAAACAACTGGGTTATCATCAAGATTGACAAAGTCTTCTTTCAAAGTCGTTAGACTTAAATCTCACAGGTGAGCAACCAGCTGTATACATGTAAAAGAGAAGAAGAAAGAGGCACCCTTTGAAGCTTAAGAGAGAATTTTTAAAGTCACTATTCCTCAGACATACTTCTGCTGAGGAGAAATTCTCCTGAGGTTAATGACAGAGGCCTTGCTGGCTGTGCTGCATGCAAGATCTGCTCCATTTATGATGGGACATAAAAAACACATGAAAATGTTTTTAAGTAAAACAAATAGGAATCAGAGCCCTGTGGGATGTTAGCAATGGCCTATCCTGGTTCTTCCATTGGCCAACCATAGTCCTCTGGAAAGCACCACAAGAAAAAGAGGTCAACGATGACTCCTGCTACTGTTCCTAAGCAACTTTTACTGGAAGCTAAATTTAGCCTTTGTGAATAGCAGTGCCTATTGAGGGCTATGAATTTGTCTAATCCTCTTTTAAAGCTGCCTGATCTCATGGGCAGCAACACATCTTGTGGAAGAGAGTTTCATTAAATATGTGGTGAAGGAAAGAGAACTTCTCCCTGTCTGCCATAACAATATAAGGACAGCCCTTCTGGAATGCACACCAAAATCATTTCTGGTTCAATATCCCACTTCCCACAGTGGTCAACCAGAAGCCTATTTAATGCCTACAAACAGACATGAGCAAAATAGCGTTCTCTCACTCATGACCACCCTCGGATTTGTGGAGGGAACATATAGGCATCGCGACTGTTGTAACCTTTCCTCAAAGGAATTGTTTCAGCTCCCTAATCATTTGGGTTGCCCTTCTCTGCATGTTTCCCAGTTCTATAAGAACCTTTTCAATAATAATAATAATAATGATATCAACAACAACAACAACACTTTATTTATTTATACCCCACCCATCTGGCTGGCTTTCCCCAGCCACTCTGGGCAGCTCCCAACAGAATATTAAAAACACGATAAAACATCAAACATTAAAAACTTCCCTAAACAGGGCTGCCTTCAGATGTCTTCTAAAAGTCAGATAGTTGTTTATTTCTTTGACATCTGATGGGAGGGCGTTCCACAGGGCAGGCGCCACTACCGAGAAGGCCCTCTGCCTGGTTTCCTGTAACCTCATTTCTCACAGTGAGGGAACCGCCAGAAGGCCCTCGGAGCTGGACCTCAGTGTCTGGGCTGAACGATGGGGGTGGAGACACTCCTTCAGGTATACTGAAGATGTGGGGACCAGAATGTTACAGCATGCAGAGTATTCCAAGTGTGGTTGCACCATTGATTTGTATAAATTTGATCTGTAGAAAAGTATTATGATGTTGGGAAGTTTTAATTTTTGATCCCAACCCATAACTCACCTTTTAAATAGCTGCCACACACTGGATTGAGGTTTTAGCTGCGCTATCTACCATGACCGCAAGATCTCTTTCCTAGACCCCTTAGACTGCTGTTTTTTAAAAAAAGTTGGCTTCTTTCATTGGCTTCTTTCCAGTCTTCTGATACAGAGGCCAGGCTTTGAGACACGTTACATATTTTTATTAGAAACTCAGCAATCTCACATCTGAGTTCTTCAGGAACTATTGGATGGCTGCCATCTGGACCCAGGGATTTATTAATTTGCAGTTTGTCAATAAGGCCTAGAAATCCATATCTTGCCTCCCCTACTTGCCTCAGTCATTCAGATTCCCTTCCTTGCCTTGAATCCCCAGCCAATTGTTTTTACTGGAAGACTGTGAGTTCCAGTGTAGACCAGACAACAGGGAAGACCTTATACAAGCATTTCAAAGAAACTGCATCGGCAGATGCCTCCCCCTCCCTCTGTTTTGTTAAACAATTTCTATGAACTGCTTCTGTAATTTATTTGTATCAGCTGTCAGGGAAAAATTCCTTATCAGTTACACATGGTCTGCTTTCTTCATTCTCTGTGGTATATCTGCTCACAATACATCTATAAAAATTTAAATGGTTTTGCTATTTTCCTCCACTTAATCATTTTTATTTTTGTCCCTAAATTGCTCATTCTAAGTCCTGGTGGTTTTTCATACTCTCTAATGGTTTCAGAATTTTGACAGCAATAAAAATAGCAAAATTAAAGGGCTCAGTGGAAACCATTTGTAACATCATACAGAGGCACGCATCAAAATTAAGGAGTGATTTATGTTGATCTATGAACTTTTGTATTTAGAGGCATTCTACTGGGTTTGGTGTATTTCTCAGTATTCCATGTTACAGCAAATAAAAAGAAAGTTTTATCTAGATCCATCTCAGTTTAGCTTCAGGCCCCAATACAGCATCAAAGTAGCTTTGGTGGTCTTCCTGATTGATTACCATTATCAGAGGAGTGACAGGGAGAGTTCAACCTTTGCTGATTCTGCTCAACTTCTCAATAGCTTTTGATAATCCGGGCCATGGTGTCCTCTTGGAGACATTCAGAGTTGGAGCGCTGAATTGCAGTGGTTCCATTCCTATCTCTGTAGTTGCTTCTAAAGAGTAGCAGCTAGGAATTTCTGCTTAATCCCATGGGAGTTATTGTGTTGGTTTCTGCAAGAACCAGTCTTATCCCCCATACTCTTCAACATCTATATGAAGCAATTGGGAGATGCCATCAGGAGATGGGTAGCAGTGTTATCAATATGTAAATGAAACTCAACTCTGTTTCTCTGCTTCTTCTGAAATAGATGTCTGGAGGCAGTAATGGGCTGGCTGTGGGCCAATAAGGTGAAACTAAATCCAGACAAGCTGAGGTACTGTGAATTGTGGGCTCTCAGGTCTGGGAACTGGATAGATGGCCCACCCTACATAGGGCTGCATTGTCCTTGAAAGAGCAAGTCTGTAGCTTGGGGATGTTCCTTGATCCACCTTCATCATTTGAAGCCCCAGTAGCTAGGAGTGGCCCACTTTCAGCTCTCTCCTTTCATCTACTGATGAACAGTGATGTTGCCACAATTCATAATTCAGTTTATGAACTTGTTCAAGTCCTAATGCAGGAATCTCGTTTTTCTCATTTGGCTGTTTTCTATTTTTGATCCTCTCTTGTTTGATTTGTTGTGACCTGGACCCCAGTTGACAAAGCAAACTTTTGTTTGATTAATGTCTTTTTCTATTAGGCTCAGTTCTCTTGCATTTTGCAGAATTTCAAGAAGCTGCTGCCCTCTCCCGCCAGATCTAAAATTGATAGCCAGTGTGGTGTACCATTTACTAGACTGGGAGGACCCAGGCTTTAATCCCATAGAGCTCACCAGGGGACCCTGGGCACTCATGGGTAGTTATATGATGTGGTGAGAAAAATACTGGGGAGGCGGAGAAAACCACATGCACCTACAACTTGTGGCCTTCCAGAAGTTGTGGACTACAGCTCCCACCATTCCTGATGATTGGCCATGCTGATTAGGGCTGATGGGGGCTATGGTACAATGACAACTGGAAGGCCACAGGCTCTGTATCTCCAATGCACATCATTCTGAAGCCCTTGCAGAAAGGGGGGGTGTTTAATAATATAGGACCCTTTCTTGTTCCCAAGTGTGTGAATTTGAAGAGGGGGAGGGATCAAGCTTCTAAAAAGCTTTTCACCATGACTAGTGCTGTGCAGTGGGTCCAGGCCAGGTGAGTACAGGGCCTAGGAGTTAATATGATTGCACACACAGCACCATCAGCCACAAGATGGAAGAGAACTCTGGGGAAATGAATGATAAGGCTCATGAGTACCAAGCCAGCTCCTAATCAGACCAATGGGAGCTCACCCAACCCTAACAATGATATAATTTTTCCTGTGGTTATGCGTTGAGCACATGCACACATGAAAGCATCTCCCATTTCACCCCTGCTTCCTCGCTTCCATTTTCCAGTCTGATGTTTGTTCGTCAAAGCATGTCTGGAACAGTAGGGTAGGAAAGCCGCTGAGTACTTCTCAAATTGTCAGTAATTGTCCACCCCTTTACAAAGTGGGACCAAATTTATGGAAATCACATTCTTGTAAGTAGATTGACTAGCCCCTCTGAGCTTTCTAAGTGCTTCTCCTTGCAGCGCTACACCTTTTGCACTTCATAAATTGCATTTAACATTCTAAGAAGGGAAACAGTGAATGACACTGCATTCATTTGTCACAGGCAACAAGCAACATCATATGGAATGATACATCATTAACACAATGGCACTTGGAGACTCATTTTGCTGGCAAAAAAAAATGGGTCAAGGAGATCAAATACTCGTCAAGAGGCTACTCTAAAACCTTTTGGCTGACGTTTATGACAAAGAGAATGCTGATAAACAGGTTCATATTCCTGGGCACTGCAGAGGAGATAACAACATGCAAAAGAGAAAAATTATTTGCAACAATTTACATTCTTTAGGCTATAATTCAAAGTCATGCTTCAGAAGTTGGTTCTGATTTAGAGTCGATGGAATAAGTAGATCATGCTGTTCGTTAGAAAGTCTAATTTTAATTGCAGGAAAATGTTTGGCATCAAGCTTCCTCTGAGTTCTTCCTCATCTTAAACATTTATTATACTTTGGGTTCCTTCTTGTCTGATTTTTCCTTTACAGGGGAAATATTTTACTATATTGTGAACAATCAGAGCCGCACACATAAGGGTGTGACTCAAGACATGTCAGGGTTGCCCCTTGTCCTCTAACTTCACTGGTTCAAGCCCTTACCCTGGTTGCTCAGAACTTGCACTTCCTGAACTAATACACAAAGTGAAATGCAGGAATCCTTCACTATTCATACTTCCCTGATGCAGTTCTTCAACTCAAAACAACATTTAGGAAAATGCATTATATGGGGAGAAATTGCTTGCAAAAATGGAAAGCCCTATTGAAGTGATTTAGTCTCGTGTAAGTGTGTATATACAATTGCAGCCTTTATCTCCAGTTTTGCTAAGATGAGGATCACCATTTTTCTTCTTTCCTCTAGCTTACAAGGGACTGATGTATATTGATTAGTGCTGGAGAGAGAGTCATCTCTTAATTTTTATATTTTTAAAGGGGATGCAGCATTGCTTCTTGGTTTCAATATATTTGAGTGCAGGCAGCCTTTGCATCAGGCACAAGCTAACTTAATCAGCCTGTAAAGATCTAATTGCCATCTTAAGACTGTCAACAAAGTGTAATCTGGACTTCTGGGTTTCCACCATGCCCTCTAACAGCTGCATCGAATACTTTATAAGGTTTTTCCACCATGTGGTTGCTTTGTCATCAGCACCACTGTCCGTGTCATCAGCACCACTCCATTGTGGTGACTCTGTTCAGTGATAAAGCTTTTGCACATGGTGGAATTACCATCATCTGTATTACCAAACCATAGTTAGTGATGTCAAGCGATTATGGGGTTCCCACAAACCATAGAACCTTGTAGCTATGTCCAATTAAGAGCTCATAAGTTCTGGTTGTTAGCTAGCCCATACATAAATTAAAAAATACTATACTCTTTGCCATGTACCTTTACACCGGAGATGGGGAAGACTTATCCTCTGGTCTCTCAGGTGTTGCCAGTCTACAACTCCCACTACATCCCTAACCACTTGTCATGGTGGCTGGAGCTCCTGGCACTTGGCGTTTGGAGGACTACAGATTTCCCATTCCTTCTATACACTAGGTAAAGGTAAAGGGACCCCTGACCATTAGGTCCAGTCGTGGCAGACTCTGGGGTTGTGGCGCTCATCTCGCTTTATTGGCCGAGGGAGCCAGTGTACAGTTTCCGGGTCATGTGGCCAGCATGACTAAGCCGCTTCTGGCGAACCTGAGAAGTGCACGGAAACGCCGTTTACCTTCCCGCCAGAGCGGTAACTATCTACTTGCACTTTGACGTGCTTTCGAACTGCAAGGGTGGCAGGAGCAGGGACCGAGCAACGGGAGCTCACCCCGTTGCGGGGATTGGAACCGCCGACCTTCTGATCGGCAAGTCCTAGGCTCTGTGGTTTAACCCACAGCGCCACCCGCATCCCGTCTATACACTAGTGGGCATCTCAAGCTGTGTGGAAAGAACAGTGGTATTAAGCTAATGTATAAAACACTTCAAATAAATAAATTGTACTGCCGCTGAGAAAAGAAGGAGGATTCCGTAATACAGCATATCTCTTATCTGGTATCTGATATATGTTTGTGCCTCTCTGTGTGTTCCAGCCCTCAGCCTCCACAAAAATTGTGGGCTTTGTTCCTTTCCCAGCAGACTTTTGAAACAAAAGCTGTTGCCTCCAGCTTTTACCACCATTAAGTGTAAGGTGAGCACATCAATACAGCCCAGAGGTATGGCAACCAGTGCGCAGCTTTCCTCCAGGCCTTATTAAATAATAGATTTGCAAGACGAAGCTATAGGAGATTTGGTGTCTTGTAGCTGCTATCAAATGTATGTCTCTCCTGCTGGCTGTTGCTTAGTTAAATGAATCGGAGAGTCAAAAACTTTTAATTTCCCCCCAGTTTTCCTTCAACAGGTGTATGACTGCTGTGGCAGAAGCACAGAAGGGGACGGTGGGCGAAAAGACCTTACAGTGGTAAGATAAGCCTATTATAAATGTGCAGCTTAATGGATTTCTGGAAATAGGTTATCCGGTGTGGTGCCTGACACTGTTCTCCTAATAAATGAGAATGAGGAGATAAAAAGGAAGTAAAATAAACAAGTGCACAGGCTGTAGTTTACTCTTCATGAATATGAATAATGCATGCATTCTTGTCCTTTCCTATTACATGAAGCAATGCGTCAATTTGCACACAAGGTGTACCGAATGCTAATTGCGAATTAGTGCCTTGGTGTGTGACACATACCTCAGAATTACAGTGCCGGCTTGGTATGGTGAGAGTTAACGGGAGTCCCTTCTTTCCCACATTTTAATTCTGCTTCTTAAGAGGTATATTATTTAGCCACTTAAATTTGCACCAAGCCGAAGCATGGCATATGAAAATGCCAATCTAAAAAATGAATCTGTTTTCTGAAAACAGGATTTAAATCATTTAATCCTTTCTTATGTCTACATTAATTAAAATGTAGTTTTCTTCTCTCCTCCCTCCCCTCCCCCTCCCCCCATACTTCTTGACCTTGTTTGATGTGACTCATGGGGGGAAGTTTTAGAAGCACAGTTTTCTATAAGTGAGCATCTAATTAATCACTGAAGGACTATAGCTTTTCAAGCCACACAGACCCAGATGAATCAGTGGAATAAATAGCTGGAGTATGCATTGGCATTAGGAAAGGGAATAAGAAAGCTCTTAGCTCTGTGGGGTTTAGAGGAAAAAGTCACCGTAACAGAGAAGCTGTGGGTTCCTTCTTTGCATAGACACATGTATCTAAAAAAGGAAATCAGCCACCTCCAGCTTCCTGTTTGAAAACCTACACTGGAGACAGTGAAGCGATCAGGTATGAGCTGTGAAGGAAGGCCATGGTGTCAAGGATGCTTTCCTTGGTCCTGAAACGACACTATATTTTCTGCAAAGGACTTGTATGATGCTGAAATGATGCGATTTTACTTTAAAGACCTGCATCAGGTGAGGAATTTGATTGCCCAGCTCCAAAAAAAGCGATTCTGGGATGCAGAGAGCAGAGCTGGGTGCAGAGTCACATTCCACATGTCAAAAAGTGACCATGACGTATGGCCCCAGATCCACAAAAAAACGACCGAGAAATGAGTTTCTAGAAGTTTAAAAAGGAGTGGCATTTTAGGATGAGATGCTGTCTGGATGTGGACCAAGTTCAGGATTTAGCTTGGGCTCTCTGGCAGGACTAAATGAGAAAATATCAAGATTCAGGATTGGCACACAGGATAAGGATCAGAGCACTGGGTCGCTCAGTGTGACTGACACGGGATTCAGTAAGGCTCTGAAAATCAGCAGTGCCTACCAAAATATTCTTCGGTCAATAGGAAATGCTCATTGGGCTGAATCAACTCAATGGGCTGCCTGTTGAGATCAGACTTACTGTCCACTGCAGTAAGCCTGAGTGAGATTCTCCCAACAAGCCCCAAGCACAATTCAGCATTGATGCTGCGCTGGAGGAGATGCCATGCTGGTAATTGCATGGGCTTTTAATTCACACAAGCTGAGGAGGAACAAAACCGTTGTCTTGATATTGTATTGCTACGCATTATTGTTTCTTATGGTCATGGGATATGATGTTGCAAGCAGTAGTTGTGCACAACAACACTCTCCCCTCCTGTGGTTTCCAGCAAGAGGTATATTGTCTCCAACATGAGGGAGTTTGCATGAAGATCCTCATTGCCAATTGCATTGCTCCTTGAGCAAGATGCTCTTAGTGGGCTCCTCTCCAAGTGGCTCACATCCTCCCTGCTGTTGCCATTTGCCTCTGCCTTCAGGCCCAGCCACACCACCCTTCAGATGGAGAGAACAAGGTGTACAGAGTTTACTGCTCCTTCTCCTCCCAGCTTGCTCAGTCAGAGGGGGAATGAGAACTGGCCAGGGCATCAAGGACCTGGAGCAGCAGGGTCAGGAGACTCCAGGAATTGGCAATGGGTCCCCACTAGGATATAGACCTCAGCAAGGGCCCAAGAATGCCAATCCTTGGAGCTGGCCCTGAAGACCTCTACTGGATCTCTCTTATAAAGAGCATTTCCTGATTGTGACATGCTTGTGATCATAACTGTCATGGTTAGAGACTACAAGATAGCAAATGCACTAGTAGACATTGATCTGTTTTAGAAGGGCCACAGTGCCATCAGCTTATCCAGATTAATAGGAGATGGGATTTGAAATGCCCAAAAATGTAAATTAGTGCTTCCACGGGAAATTATGAAGAAGCTTGAGCAAACTGTAGCTGCAGTAAATCGGTACATGTGCAGGGTAAGCCTATGCATGTTTACTCAGAAGTAAGTCCCACTGTGTTTAATGATATTTACTCTCAGGTAACTGTGCATAGGAGCATGGCTTTCTTGTCCCTTTCTTGGAAGGAGGAATGGAACAAATGAAGCAGAAGCTGTCCTCTTTGGTTGACCAAGAGGCCAAATTTGAAAACTGTCTATGCCAGTGTGCAACTAAAGACTGAAATTATTATTGTGAACACTTAAAGAAAGCAACAGAGAAGGCAAGACTTGCTTGCATGTAGCAGTTTTTAAAAGTGGGTTGTGAATGCTGGTGAGAAAGTCCAAAATCACGATTTAGATTTAGGCCAACGTCCAGGACTTCCTTGCCTTATATTTATTTCCTTCCAGATGCTAAGCCCTTACAAAATTTGGGAATGAATGAAAATAAATGTCATGCCCAAATGTCAAATCTTCATCATGTAATTGAGGAAAAGTCCCCATTGATGTTGCATAATGATTTAAACAGCTAGGAGCAGATCATAGGAGTTAGAGGATTAGAGCAGCAATCAGTGTTGATGTTTCAACACTTTGCTTAATGCAAACTCCAGATCCTTTGCATATATCGTTGTTAAAATGTGGACCAGGAATTTGCTGGCAGAGCTTCACATCCAATATGTGTGTTGGAGACTGTTTTAAAATCAGGTCAAGTGCTATGGTCAAATTTATTGCTCGTGTAAGGCTTAGAGTCATAGTGAATTTGTTCTCCTGATGGATAACCATGGCTGAATGTCAGATTTATAATTGCTTCATAATTAAACCACTGAACCAGATATAATTTGTGTATAAATATCGTATACTGGTGGTTGGAAGGTGCATGGTTTGCAAATGCTGTTTAGTATTAACTCTAGATGTGTCCTGCCAGCCTGGGTGGACAGCTACTCCTTCACCAACCCAGCCAGAATTGAATAGGCCCTGCATGTTGGGCCCAGCTGCCCTCCCTACCTCAACTGACACTCCAGCAGCAATCATTACAGACCATTTCCTTTCTGTCTCACAAACAGGGAACTGTCTAGGGAACCACCCACTAACAGTGCCTCTGTCTTATCTGGACTGACCATCAGGTTGTTGACTCTCATCCAGTCCATTACTGAGGCAGGACAACAGTCCAGCACACCCACTGCCCCACCTGCAGACCTAAAGGAGAAATAGAGCTGTGAGTCATCAGCATGTTGCTGACAATGTACTCCAAAACCCCACTCAGCTGTTTTCCTGGCCAGCTCTTGCTCCCCCATCTCCCTCATGGCCACCGGAGCCCAGGAGTCAGAGAGCCAAATAGGAGCTTCAAGGGCATGTGGAAGCACCAGTATGGCTGAGAGCCAGAAAAGGGTAGTGTCTCCAGCTCCTAAACAAGGTTCTTGTCTGAGCTGTTTCCTTGGTTAAAGCAACAGGTCCCTTAGAGCTCCAAGCCCCACAAACCATAATGGACAATCAGAACTCTGGGCAGGGGTGTCAACCTGAATAAAATATTGGGTGGGGAGCAGGTAAGCCCCATCCCACATAATCCATCACATGACATGGCACATACACACCATATGAATGGCAATACCCAACAACTTTAGAGGGCCCTGTCCCCTCAAATATTTTAATTTGGTGAGGGGCAAAAGGACCTTGGCCCCTAGGAGTTGGCTCCTATGATTCTGGGTAAACAACAACCTTTGAAAACAGGATGATTTTTTGTGAATAAACAGCATATTATTCTATGGTTCAGTGGCCGTGTGAAGTCAATACAGTTTCATTGGAGCTGGTGGGACTACATCACTGGTAATGGAATATTCCCTTTAACAAAGTGTTTTGGAAACATCTGCTGATAAATATTTGACTATGTGGGTAGAGAAAGAACAATGCCTGTCCCCACACCTCTGTTTTACTTCACCTGAACATTAAAATGCAGTGCCTCTACAGACTGCTGTTCCAAATCCGAGAAAACACAGCATTCAGCTGTCATAATGGTCTTCAACGGCAGAAAGCATTGATTATCTGGCATTCATTAGTTAACCCCACCTGGAGTGATTTCCCCCCCTAATTACAAAAGTGTTGCTGCTTCAGTCTTGATAGACAGGAGCACTGCTGCAGGCAATTTCAGAAATATGAAGTAGCCAAATGATATACTTAACTCACAAGCCAATTAGCTGATTTTCTACTGTACCGGCACATTGCCCCCTTTGGTGATTCCTGATGTATTGCCTGCCTCTCCATTAATTATAATATAATAGGTCTGGCTTAAAAGATCAGCCCTTGGGGGGCATCTGAAGAAGAAGCGTTCAAAGTCTTCTGCTTTCAGTGCTTTGGGGGAGGGGGGTGGAAATCTGCGGTCTTTGTTCTTGGTCTTTTAGCAAAGATCATTAACCCCCCCCACACACACCTTTTTTAAAATCTAGCATTGGCTCAGTTCAGTAAATGACACCTCTTCTCTAGGGAACCATTGGTGTACTATCTGGAGGGCTGGGGGGAGCACACAACCTGACAGCCTTAATGCTCTGCCTCCCCCCCCCCCACATAACACCCATCTTTATGAATTTAATCTGATCCTAGACAGCCCAGATAATGCAGCCATAAAGACAAGAGGGAGTTTTGTTCAGCAACGGTTTATAGCAACAGAAATGGCAGCCTAATCTCCATCCCCACTTTTTTAAAAAAAAATAAGCCTGTTAGGAGAAGCCAAACATTTTCAGATATGAAAAAGAAATCTATAAATAACTTCCTTGGACGAGGCAAACGGTGCTCAGTGCTGAGATATCTGCAGTAGTTCATTTGCAAACCCCCTCCCCCCCTCCATTAACTTTGTGTATATGCCAAATGTGCTAAATTCAGCTGTCATAGGGACCAGACATGATCAGCACAGTGGAGGGGAAGAAATCTGCAAAGCTGTTATCAAAGCAGAATTGGCCCTTGTTTGCTCAATTTAGTTTGCCCTGCCTATTCCCTTGATTCATGCAATGAAATGTATTTACACACAGCTAATTGAGAAGAGCATTTACACTCTGTATGCTTAAATAAACTAGCCCTGTCTGCCTGAAATCAACCCCTCCCCCCGCACCCATCTCTGTTTATGTAAATAGTTAACCATCCAATCAATTATGGCACTTGAGATCTCCCCAAGTCCACTGAAGTCAGAGGATTTAGTGCACAGTGAAGTTGAGCTGTTGTTGTTCTAATCCCTCTAATAGCAGACTTGGGGGAGGGCTCTGAGTGTTTATCAGCTTGGAAGTGAGGTGGGGTCACACAGAACATTTAGGGGCTCATGGGATTCTCAGATCAAAGAAATATTTTATGTTTGTAAATGGAAAGATAGAGGGGTGGAGTCTACTCTAGCAGAAGAACTCCCACTAGCACAACAAGGCTTTCCCCACACATTCCTGCCTCCACGTGCCCCCACACCTCCTCAAAATCTGCTCTGGAGGGTCAGGAGAACCCTAAGGACCATGCACAGGGTGACAAGAGGGAACATCATTCCATTGGGCAAGCAGAAATGCTTTGGCTGGTGGAACAATCTCCTTTGCACTATGTCCAATTCCACTCACAGGGTTGTATCCAACTCAGAGTAGGCCCACTGAAATTAATGGACCTAACTTGGTCATGCTTGTTCAATTCAATGGGTCTGCTCTGAGTGACACTTAGTTGAATAATACCCAGAGAGAAAGACAGATTTTTGAAAAACCCAAAGGACTGGTGGCTTTACAAGATGTATGGAATGGTGAGGTGTCATTTGGCAGGGAGAAAGAGAACAGGCCTGCTGGAGCCACTACCAGTTTACAGTATGTAAAAATAATAATAATAAAAAAATACAGTATGTTGCCTGAAGGAAAGGATTAGGGCTGAAGGAATGTGTGCTGTGAGGTGGGGGGGGGGGTTAGTACCTCCTTGCACTTCACAGGGACGCTTCAGAAGGAAGGAAAGGCAAAACAACAACAGCACCATGTCCATTTCCCACTCTCCAGAAACAATTCCAAGAATGTCCTGAACCCTTGGCCTACTTGGTGGCAAGTCAGTATGCCAAATGCCCAGTCCAGGGTCAATTCACAGGTCCAAAGTCCAAACTGAAGCACAGTCCTGCAGAGATCCTGGAGCACCTAAGCTGAGGTCCATCAACATGGATGCAGCACCTCAGCTCTGCTTCACCTTTGTACTTCTCATGCTGATTGCAACATCTGGGCTTGATGAGGCAGGTGACCCTCACCTGTTCCAAGCCTTCTCCAGCTGAGGAATCACACACTTCCTCCCAAAGATAGCAAGCTCCACCCTGGCCAGCTAGGGAGCCGGGCGATGGGCCTTTGCCTGCCTCAGCCTCCTAGAACACCCCTCTCACTGCTCCCTATGCCTCAGAGCCCACCATGTTGGTGGAGACAGGAGGCTCCTCCTGCCTCTGGTTCCTGTGCATTGACCCCCATCCCCTTGTCATCCTCCATCACTCTGTGAGTACTTTCTTCCCTATCCCCTGCTTGCCCCAGTGTGTCCCAGTCCCTTGCCAGGATCCACTGTAGTCCTCTGCACTCCTTGCCAGGATCCTCTTCCTTCTCCCCGTCGTCCTGCCAGTTCATGACACAGAGTTTCCTGTGAAGAGTGATTGATTGTTAAACCACTTTGAGAACTGTAGAACTGTAGGAGGAATAGGGGCCTCCTAACAGCTCTCAGCACCCTTAACAAAGCACTGCTCCTAGGATTCTTGGGGGAGAGCCATCGCTGTTTATCGTAATGGTATCATTGTACTTTAATTGTATGGTGTGAATGTGGCCTAACACTAAGCCTAACCCCATGTAAGGAGCCGTATAAGCACTATCTGTCATTGTACTTGTGGAGTGCTCACATCCTGGTTTGGCTCTTTTGTTTGGCTGTAGTTTACCTGCTCACAGGAGGCAGAGAGCTGCAGGCAGCGTGGACAAGATGAACAGTTGGCAGAAGGGAGGAAGGGACCTATTATTTACTATCAAGTCCTAATAAGTACATGTCCCTTCTGCATCCTTCTTAGCCTGCAACATTCTTCCTGATATATGCCTTTTCTTGGATGAAAAGGCATGCATTACAGCTACAATCCTTAAGATTTTAAAGGCAGCTGCTTCTTAGTCGAGATTTCCCACCGGGCAAACATAGGTGGCAGGATATTGAAAATATTGCCCCAATAATATCGAACTGAATCAGCTCAAGATTATTTAGTTAGATTGTGCCAGAAAAAGTCAGAGGGATGTGTAGGGGTGTTTATCTGCTAGTGACAACTCTAAAATCTTTATCAACGGAATGGGAGTTAGTGGAAGAAATCAAGCGCTTGCTCAATTCCCTGGGACTTTTTAGTTGCTTCTAATAAAACAGTCCAAAAGTAACAGCAGTGTTAGAGTGTTGTGCATTACCCTGCTGTTACATTTGGATTTCTGTTACAAGGGGGCCTTCTCAGCTACCTATAGCTTTCATCTGCACTATAGACAATTATATTTTCAGCAGATACATTTACTGTGCAATCCTACTCCCTCTGCTGCACCTTTGATGCTTGGGGGCAGTTAGAATTCTGCATATCTTCCTTTTGAAGAGCACCATGGTTATATTTCCTTGAGGTCTGCCATGGTAGAGGACCTAGCTACATCCAGGTAGGGGGACAAGCTACCATCTACAGTTTTCTTGTGGAAAGTAGCTGTTTCAGGGCAAGGGTCCAGCAGTTGTGTGTCTATTGGATCCGTAACCTTGCAGACCCCTGAGGAGCCTGATCTTCAGGCCTGTCAGCTATGCTAACATAGAACTACTGTAGCATGCACATAAACTGCTCTTACTATGGCTCACGCAAGTGCAGGAATTGAGATGGGGTGCAGAACTGGGTATCTTTGCTCCCAGGGCAAACAACATGAAATGTGCCCCATATCCAGCCCCTTAAAAATTAACAACAGTTGTAGTAAAATGATAAACAATGCATCATTTAAATATTTGTTTCAGTGTATACCACAGATCAAGGAAGGTACCACCAGGGCCAAGAGGATGCCTATGTGGTTAAAGAGAAGAGTCAAAGAAGGTATTAGAGGCGAAAAGGCTTCCTTTGGAAAAGGGAAGTCATCTCCAAATTGGGAGAACCAATAAGGAACATAATATTTGGCAAAGGAAATGCAAGCTGAGAATAAAGGATGCCCCTCCCCCCCAAAAAAGATGCCAAGGAACACATTGCTGTATATAAAAACAACCAATTTCAGTGAATGTCCCAGCTTTTTAACTCCCAACTGAGATATGAATGGCACAAAGAGTTAAAAATGGCACCAATTAAAAATGTAAGTTTTGCCTAGGTCTTTCTTGGGGTTTGATGTCAGATTGGTTGGTTGTGCATCTGGTGTGCAATTTATCTGCTTCTAATATGCTCTGTTTTGAAATTACTTTGCAATGAAGAGCAGGCTAAATATGTTTTAAACATATAAATATTTCAGGTTTCTACAGTTCTCAGAATTCTGTGTCCCATTATTTTCTTTTTTATGGGGTGGAGAATTGCTTATGCCATTGACAGACTCAATCTGCAAGATACTCTGGCCTTATTTAAGCTCTTGTGGAATAATGGATCCAAATGATTCTAATCTCACTTTTCTTCTGAGGGCACCAAACTGGGGCAGGTTAGCTTTAGAGATATCTCGGGGCTTCTTTCATGTGCCATAATAACTAAATCATTCAATCGCTTTTTTCAGTTCACCCTGCTGCTGCCCAAATATCTGCTTCTGAGGGCATCTTGCATGCCTCATACAGAACTGAAGATATACAAAGGACTGGCTCCCCAAGTGTTGTGCAGTTCCACAGTAGTCCTCTGTTGCTGATGTTCACAAGATCCAGATGAGCGGAGAGTGATAGCTGACTCTTAGCTGAAATAACAGCCTTGGATAGTGGAGGAAATTGGGGACTCTGCAGGAGGAAAGCAGGAAGTGAGCATTCACAGCTGACTTCAGGATTAAAATCACTGCTGTCGAGCCACCCAGAACCATGGCCAAAAGCAACCCCTCCACTGAGGTGTACAAGGAAGGGCCTCCTGGCATCCGTCGCAAGATAGAGCGCTTTGATATCCCTTTGGACGATCTGAGGAGCCGATTCGAATCACATGGAGGCAGGAAGGTAAGAAGAAGCAACCATAGGCTAATGGGATCAGCGGGGCTTCCTATTCACACACTTCTGCTAGGAAAATGCGTCCATCCCCCCCCCCCCAACTATACAATGCTATGGGATCTGCTCACTGAACCCAGAACCAGATAGCAGAGACATCAGTTAGCATGTTCTTCTGCTACATGATTTGCCACAATGTTATCTTTCGTTGTAACTGTGGAAAGAGGTGGAGGAGGATGTGGGGCTGTCATCTGGGCACTCCCAGACATTGCAGGTATCATGTTACATCAGTATTGGAGTGCCTCTGATCTCAGAGAAAGTATTGATTCCTGGCTAAGTCCTCCTCTCCTCGAATACCCAGATTGCACCCATTTTTGTGGCTTGCCCCATGCCAGTTGTGATGGTATCATGTAATACTGACACAACTGTGCTACATTTCTTGGGGGTTCGGTTGACACACAAGAAGATGAGCATAACTTGTGATTGTATTATCCTCTTAGATTTACCATATATTGGTGTAGTCCAAAACTACACAACTTGAAACACCAGGTGCATGTAGGTTCTTGAGATGTTGGTCTTCTAAACTACTTATCTAATCTATCCTAAGAAAAGGAATGAAAATAATTCTATATAATGACAAGAAGTAATAGTTCCATCCTGTTCTGCACTGCTCAGACCAGATCTGGAATACTGTGTCCTGTTCTGAGCACCACATTTTAAGAGTGACATTGACCAAGTAGAAGATGTCCACTATCCAGTTAGATAGGGAGGGGCCTGGAAACCCTATGAGGAACAGCTGAAATAGTTTGGTATGCTTAGCATGGAGAAGGGAGGATTGAGGAGCACTTGTGAGGTGTGTCATGTAGGAGATGGATCAGAATGGTCCAGAAAGTAGGACTAGAAATAATGAGTGGAAATGGGAAGGCAGGAGATTTTTGGGTAAACATTCAGGAAAACTCTCTAACAGTAAGAGCTGTCTGATAATGGAACAGGATGTCTCAGGAGTTGGTGGAAACATTTCCTTCACTGGGAGCATTTAAATAGCAGCTAGCTAGTGACTGGTCAGAGGTACCGCAGTTGTATCCCACACAATGTAGATAATGCACCGAGAATGGGACTGAACTAGAGGACCTCCAACCCTATGATTCTACAATAATATGATGTAACATAATATAGCATATCATATGTCACTGGAACATTGGTTGAACTGAACAGATAGTGGATTTTAATGGCAGTATAAACTCCCAGCCATAGTGCTGTAAAGAAAACTTCTGCAGGAAACTATACTGCAAGTTACATTGTTAAGTTGGCAATTTTATTTATGGACTAGAGCAGAATTTTCTTTTAAGTGGCTCCTTTGATAGTCACGGTGTCCCATAGCGCTTTGCAATAATAAGCTTAGATGCAATCAGCTCAGGGACTCTGTAGTGAACACAGCAGCTGTTCTGCATTCCACGATAGTTCATGTGCTGCCTGGTTCTTCAGAGACTATTTTATTGAAGGAAGGAACAGGGGCTATTTTAAGTGCATTTTTATTCTCTGTGGTGTTCCGTGAGTTCTGTTAATTCCCACCTGGACAGTCAGAAGTCACAGATAAGGGGGGGAAAGTTCAAGTGAAAGACAAGTCCTTTAGGAGTGCCAGCTTCCAAAAATTCAAGACTCAAACAAAACTTCCATTTTCCAGTCCAAACTCCAAAATCCATTGGAGGATTTTGATTGTATTTTTTAATAATAACTTTATTAGTCATGTGCAATAAACATACTGATTTTCTATCCTTTGCCTTTTTGTTCTTGTGACTATATATTTGTGTATGAAGTATATTGAAGGGTAGAAAGGCAAAGCATATGCAGACAAATAAATAAGCAATATGAGGAATTATTAATGTGAACAACAATGTGGAGAATTATCTTGTTTGAAATTCTAAGGCAGTGACAGCTCTGTAATTGTAGTTATGGAGGAGGTACGGGATTGCATGCAACACGAAGCTATGGTTAACATTAACTAAAGTTTATAAACCAGCCACAAACCCTGTTTAACCAGTGATGCTTAACCCTAGTTAATAAACCCTAGTTAAGCCGCTGGACTAAGTTCACACATAAAACAAAGCCATGCTTTAATAAACCATAGTTTAACAAATCATGGTTTAGTATTATATAGTGTTGCATGTTTCACTATATAACACTGTTCATTCACAATTAGCTTAATCTGCTATTTCTTTTCATGGCCAGCATTACCAGCTTTCTTCAGATTCAGGAATCAACAATTATATTCCACCAGAGCAAAATGAAAATTCTCTTAGTGACAGGACTGTATCAAGGTATACTGATGAAGACAAAGGAGTTGCTAAGGAGATTGGCCTTTGGAATAATACCAGCATGCTCCTTTGACAGACTTTCTATAAAAAATAAATGTTAATAGCTTAACAAAATAAACTGGGGGGGGGCAAGTAGAAATGGGCTCTTTTCTATTAGGAAAAAGAGAAGAAGAAAAATGAGTAGAAGACAATATATTATGCAGGCCCAGTCAAGAAAACATTTGGCCAGGATTTTCAGTGCCTCCTAACTTGCATCTTCTGGTAAAATCATGCACTTACGTGTGGCTTGATAGTGTTGTTTGCTATGCTGACAGCCCTCTCACCCCCACCCCCAATCTCTCTCAAGTATATGATAAAAAATCTAGTTTGTAAGAGTTCCCATATAAGATTGTATTGCGGGGGGTGGGAATCAAACACACATGGACACACACAAACACACAAACTACATTTACAGCAAGGTTCTTAACAGGAAAATATTTGCATAGCCTTTAAAACCTCTGGAGGCTGTTGCAATCTCATTTCATTTAGGCATGTCACATTGATATACAATAATTTGGAATGAAGTGTCAGCCACCAGACAAAGATGTAAGGCAGTATTGACTTGCTTTCAATTGAAAAAGCTTCTGTCAGTTTGTGCATTGGCTTTCAGCAACATAACGAGGCAGGCTAGGGGCAAATCAAACTTCCTCGACAACATACATGTCCCCCCCCTTCCTTTCTGCAGTCATGCTGAGATATAAGCATTTTAAGAGAGAAGGAAACTTTCTCTAGAATGGGAGTAGCTTGCTTATATATAGCAAAGTGGGTTACTATCAGAAATACACAGTGGCTGAAATTATTAGGCAGTTGTGGCACGGCGGTTAGAGTGTTGGACTAAGATCCAGGAGGATGAGGGTTCAAATCCCTGCTCTTCCATGTAGCTCAACCTGGTGAATTTGAACCAGTCACACTCCCTCAGCCTAGCCTCCCTTACAGAGTTGGTGTAAGATCAAAAGGGAATGGGGGAGGAGAAGGTGGGATAGAAATGTAGCAACAAATTTTAAAATAAAAATCATTTCCCTAGAATCACTACATCTAGTCCAAGAGCTGTTCAGAAAGGGTCTGCAAGAAATACTGTATGCGGACAATGGCTCTTAGTTTCAGGAACATACAAATAGGAGCCTTTTGAAGAAGTAGAGAGTTGGGGTGGCATTCAACTAAATTTTACCCATAGCAGACTAACTGAAATTAATGGGCCTAACTTAAAATGTTCTTTAGTTTCAATGGGTCTACTTTGAGTAATATATAGTTGAATACCATCCTTGGTCCTCTGAAGCCCTAGCATATGCACGCAACCTGATCTCACTTCATCTCTTTACAGTGAACGCAGAAGCTCTCTCTGAACTGCCATACCTCAGCTTTGTAAACTTAATAAGGGCATCTGGGCTTGTTGCTATCTTTGTTTGGGTAATGGATCCATATGAAATCCTGTAGATTTGCTTTCACTCCCAGCTGCACATATAATTAGTGTCCTATACCTAATTCAAGTGCGCATTCGCGCACTCACACACACACATGATGCATGCATCTTTTAAAAAACATACTCATGGGTTTTTACCTCTGTATTGCTTGCACAAAAGGAAAGGAAAGGGGTGTTTGTGAAGTATTTGTGTTCTAGCTGGAATACAGTCGTGTTTGCAATACAGTGGCACCTCGGGTTAAGTACTTAATTCGTTCCAGAGGTTTGTTCTTAACCTGAAACTGTTCTTAACCTGAGGTACCACTTTAGCTAATGGGGCCTCCTGCTGCCGCTGCACCGCTGGAGCACAATTTCTGTTCTCATCCTGAAGCAAAGTTCTTAACCCAAGGTACTATTTCTGGGTTAGCGGAGTCCGTAACCTGAAGCGTATGTAACCTGAAGCATATGTAACCCGAGGTACCACTGTATTATCCTCACCTGAAGGTATTTTTTATGAAATATTTAGAGCATGTGCATGATCTGAATATTTACCCATGAAGCATGTATAATGGGTGCTCAGCAGCCCCTCACTCCATTTTTTTTTTTGGGTGGGGGGAGAACTGCATATAGGGATTTGGAGTGAAGGCATGAACAAGAGCAAGTGCTGAGCCCTTTCTCATCCACTCCCAAATCATTTGAATAATTGGCATCCCCCTCTCCGTTAAGGTTCCAAAGCTGTACTTGAAACCGTGTAAGAATATTTATTTATTCTAAATATTGTTACACCATATTTCAGTTACGTATATTCCCAGGGCAGCTTGCAAAAGCTGCTGCAGGAATAGATTTGGGATGGGAAAGTGGTGGATGGTGAAGGGGTAAATAAAATGGTGGGCATGGAAAGGTTAAATGATCACTTCTGCTGTTTCTCCATTCCCAATTACACCCCACTAAGCTGACTTTTTATCTCCCACCCCAAGTTCAATCACTGCTAGGAGCTGGTGAATCTATCCATTTTGGCTTCTCTTGGTTTCTCCTTTTTGCTGTCTTCAGATCTTCACATTCCCACATCAATTTGCAAAATTTTCATGGAATTTCATCAGCATTGTAGTATGAATTTCTCTCAATTCATACTATTTCTCTCAATGTGTTTTGTGCAATTTTGCCTACAACACACTTTTAAAAAAATCTTTTATATGCTCTTATATGCATTCATATACACACTTGACGCTAGCATATGCATTTGTGTTCATATCACATGGCTCAAAAAAACTGCTCTGCAAAATTCAGAGAAGCACACATTTCAAAAGTCGGCGGTGTTTCAGTTCTCATATTGATTCAGAAGGTGCAATCTAGGCAGCTCCACCTTTATATGTGAACTGCATCACATTCCTCCCCCTTCCGGCTTGTGAGCCAGAGATCACCCGCAGCCAAATTTCACCTCACCCTCTGGGTCCCTTCCTGTTCATCAGAGAGTAGCTGAAAAGGACAGGGGCTTTGATGCTATGGAAAGCGTGCAATTGTAGCTCCTTCCTCAGCAAGAAAATCTACTGCAAGAAGATCAAAGCAGAGTGCCAAGTGTCTCTGCACAGAAGTAGACTTGTGTTCCTTACAATTATGCCAACAGAATATGGTGTTGGGGATGCAATTGAATGTTGAAACTTCAGTCTTGGAATAGCTGCAAAGCAGGGCTTGCAATTCATCTGTGTATTGGTGCTATTTTCAGTCTCCTGTCAGGGTTAGTCGGTCCTTTTTATTATTTGCACAATCAGAACAGATAAAGGGTGTAGAGAACTGGTTTGTGTGTGTATTTTAAACAAAATTTGGAAAAGGAGGTCTATTGAGACTTTTATGGAGGTATATATAAATAAATTGGCTTTTGCTTTCCAGGGATCCTTTCTTCAGATAATTGGTTGTTGTCTGTCACCCTCAACTGCTGCCTTGAGTCCAATCAGGGGACAAGGCAGGATATATATAAATATTTAACAACAACAACAACAACGGAGTGATGGGTACTTTATGATCACACAGGGTCCCCGGACGTTTGACGGTCTATTGATCCCTGTGCCACCACTGTGATTGCTTCCCCGCTGCCACCAACCCGTTTCTCTCGGGTACACAAGTTTATTTTATAAGCATTAACAAGTTTATGGTTTCAGATAATTTTTCTTGTCAGTTTCTTAATCTTAGTTTCTTTACCGGCCTATATCTTCCTAATAACTTCTAACTGGTTATCCCAACTGTCTATCTGACTCCTCTTAACAGATTCCCTCACTCTCTCACATCAAACTATCCCAACCCACAGACTTATCCTCCCTCTCTCTTCTCTAACACCCGACTGACTCCTTAACAACTCTAACTCTAACTCCTCCTGTGGGTTCCCACTGGCCAATCACTTCACACTCATTTAACCCTTTCCTTATGACCCAGCATGATGTCACCTAGGAGGCAAATGCCACAATGATGTTACATAGGCCACAATCTGTAGCATCCCTCCTTGGAAGCAGGTTTCAGCAAAGTCAGTGAATTGCACTTCCACATAATAGCCATGGTTGCTTTCAGGTACTTCGAGTCTAAATTGATGGGTTTTGTGCTTGTCTATAGCTCTGTGCTGGATTGTTGGCAGTGTATTTAGGACTGGAGTGTCAATATGTATGTTGCTAACTAGGCCTGTTGGCTTGCATCAACTCTTAAATAAGCATTCTTTGACACTAATTTCTGTTTTGTTTCAAGGGATTTGAAATGCTTGAAACACATTCAATCTTCATCAGCTTTTACCCTCTCTGAAAGTTCCTGGGTACATTATGATGTATTACGCCTAACAACGCGCTAACTGGTTTTAGCCAATCTAAGTAATTTAGCACATGCCATCAGATAAATTGCTGCAAAGCATGGCACTGCATCACTCATTTTCAAGTATGTATAGGGCAGTTTAAAATAGATGAACTCTGAAAAATGTAATATGCAAAAGGCTGCTTGGTAACTAGGTAGTTCAGACCATGCAAAATTCGTTTGCACTTTGGCTTGTCGTATGTTCAAAATCGCTTCTAATGAGAACATCTCATTTTTCCTTAGTCTCAAATGGAATCTATAGTTGTAGAACATTACCAGGATGTTGTCTCCAGTCCTCTTTTTCAAAAGAAACCTCCCGTTGTGAATCCATGTAAGCCAGAAGCATTGCCGCTTGTTCGCAAACATTTTCAGGAGCATCAAAAGGCTATGGTTTTTTACTCATTCCTTCAAACGCACTGAAGCATAGTCCTTATTCTGAAATGACTTTCTTTGCTTTCCATGACACTGGCACAGAGGCAATTCTGATTGGCCATGCCGTGTTGTGATGTCACCCCTTTCATTATGTGTTCAACATGAAGCAGTTCCCTTACATTCAGTTGGCTTCATTTGCCCTCTGTGGCATCATTGCAAAGCAGCATACGATTGGCCACCTAGTGTCTTCATTGACATCCTGCTCGGTATGTGATCCAAAGATAGTGTCAAAACAACAACAGACAGGAGAAACTATAGCAGTGAAGAAGATTCTTTAGAGGGGGTGAATATGCCTACAGAAAGCTTTTTGGGAGAAACTCTTCAGAGGTACTACTTCTGACCCAAAAACTGAAATGGGAGAGGGTTTGTTTCAGTCTCAGTCCTCTTTGAGAAGCAGTCACTGTATTCCCCCCTGAATATTTAAAATAACTGAAAGTTAGGTCATAAGAAGGCAGCAGCACACTGGGCTCCTGGAGCCTTTTTTTGCTTGACAAGTGGGCTCAATCTATCAGCCCCTGCTGCTCTGCAGTCCCCTTTCATCAAATGAATGGGGGGCTGTGCTACAGCAGTCTCCAGCGGGACTGAGCCCACATATAACAAAAGATACCTCCAGGGAGTAGTTCGTTAACTTAGCTTGCTAGCTATGCTTCATGGAAGACATTTTCAGAAGCAATTTTGCTGATATAACATAATCAGTGCAATTTACTGCTTTTCTTTATTCATTCTTTATTGCCAAGGGTGTTTTTCAGAAAGTGGAAACTCTAAAGGAGTTCATTAGTTCCTGATCTTTATTTTCCAGCTTGAATACTAAGTTTGGTCTCCGTATCGTCCTTTTAATGAATGTTTATAGGGGAAATATTGAATAATAAGTAGGCAAGAGTAACCCTTTACCAAGGAGTACGAGCTCAGAAAGTTAATTGTGTTTATAAAGAGTAAGGGAAAGTGGAAACAATGTCAGTCAGGAGTTCCTGATAGATTAAGGTTACCAGATGTCCCCGTTTCCTGGGGACAGTCCCCGGATTTACAAATCAGTCCCCATACAAAATTCTATCATTCTTACTGAAGCTGAAAAGTGTCCCCGGATTCATTTTGGTAACCTTATGCTAGATGGAACACTTTTTTTAGATATTCAAGGGGCAATGACTGAACAGAAGAATTAATTTTGCACCATCTTATAAATGTACATATCGCAAGCAGGGTTCATTTAGATCAGGGTTTCTCAAACTTGGGTCTCTGGCTGTTGTTGGACTACAGCTCCCATCATCCCTAGCTATCAGGACCCGTGGTCAGAGATGATGGGGATTGTAGTCCAAAAACAGATGGAGATCCAAGTTTGGGAAACCTAGCTTTAGATGTTTTGGCATACTAGGTATGACTAATGGATTTTAAGTTACAGGCCGTGGTGATTGGTATCTATTGGGACCCATAGGTAGAGGTAAAGGACCTCTGGACAGTTAAGTCCAGTCAAATTCAACTATGGGGTGTGGCACTCATCTCTGTTTTTCAGGCCGAGGGAGCTGGTGTTTTTCTGCAGCAGCTTTCCGGGTCCTGTGACCAGCATGACTAAACAGCTTCTGGCGCACAGAGCACTGTGACGAGTGCCGGAGTGCACGGAAATGCCGTTTGCCATACCACCACAGCAGTACCTATTTATCTACTTGTGCTGATAGGCTTTCGAGTTGCTAGGTTGTCAGGAGCTGGGACAAAGCATCGGGAGCTCACCCCGTTGCACCGATTCAATCTGCTGACATTACAATCGGCAAGCCCAAGAGGCTCAGTGGTTTAGACCACAGCGCCACCCTCTTCTCCCTATTGGGACACATAGGGTGGAAAGCCGGTGGCCCAGCAGTAGGTGGAGCTACAGCCAATGACAGATGGAGCCAACTAATTCCTCCTCCCCACTGAATTCTACAAGGGCAGCACTGAGGCTAAGGAGGTGGAAGATGATGGCATTATCACTCCCTGGACTTGTTATAAGTAAGAAGGTGTAATGTGGGGGCTGGATGAGGGCAGATGAATAGTGCTCTATTTGCCCTAAGGGGTCAGTGTTGCAGGCTCTCTCTACAATTACTTGGGATGATGTCTCTTTGAAACAAGTGGGACTGAGTAAACCTGTAGAGAATCATACTGCAAGAGTCCTAGGAAAACCTTGTTGCTATAGTGCTATTATTCAGTGAAGCAAGCCTGATGTCACAAGACTTTCTGTTTACTCTTTGATTCATAGTTTCATTTGATCTATTTATAGGACTTTATTGATGTCAAAAGACATCCATTAGGTTTTCCTGGCAACCCTGCATTGCAACATATAGATTTACAATTGGATGGAATGACTTTAAAAGCTAAGGTGGTTTGGCTTATTTGAGTGCATTATCTTCAGTAAGACTTGCGTCTGAAAATGGCAAGCCATGGGATGGAGTCCTCTGTTTTGATCTGCCTCTTCTGCATGCCTTATACAAAGGATATGAAAGTATGATATGAAATTAAGGTCCCTATGTAACATTCACAACCAACAATAAGACCCACAGGTTTAACAGTATACTTCAATGAACAAGCACATGAAAACAGAATAATCAGTAATAAAATACAGAGCAGCTAGATGATAATAAACTAGGAAGCATTTGACTGCATTCCTCAAAGACAATTGTTTTCTTTCTTTCCCAAGGACTTAGGACTAACTGGGACATATTTGAAAAAGACTTACGTGTTGAAATTGATCTATAGCCAGTTGTTTCATCATCTGCTGTTGTTCACTGCCCTGTTCTCATTTGTTTGTATGATGAAACATATTGAGAGTAGTCATACATTTGTGGGTCGTGTTGTTGGTTGGGCATATGCTATACCAGGACAATTTTCATCTTGTCTTCATTCCACACTCTGGCAGCTATAGCATTTTGGGGTGTGTGTACATCCTGCTATATGTCATCACCAGATGTTCAAACCAGATGTGTGATGAGGGAAGTACCAATACGTCTAAGCATGCCATGCCACAACCCTCAATACACTATGGTGCTGCACAGGGAGACATCTTATGGTAGCGATTGCTCAAGGAACAGCACTTGTACACATTCTCCTTCTGCTCATAGTTCTTTGGATCCAAGCCACTGTCAGTCATTCTGACATGACCAATGTTGCTCAATGTAGCTGTGAACAAGTTGGCTTCAGAATGATGGCCCACCCCCATCACAAAATGCTGCTGCCGCCACCAATGATTATTTTAGACTACAACTCCCATCAGCCCAAGGCAGTGTGGCTGGAGCTGACTGGAGTTGTAGTCCCAAATATCTGAAAGCTGGGGGAAGCTCCTTTAGATCCAGCACTACTACACATACTGCTATGAAACTTGAAGAGGCAAAGATTGGTGCTTTTTCATGCATTCACATTAATTCCTCATTTGCCAGAAAGGTGAACATCACTGCATGGACAGACAACATTCAACTGTCTTTCAGCCTTGGAAGGGGGGAGCTTTAGAAGTGTTTGTGCAGGTTTTTTTAAAAAAGGAGACCGTATTGATGTAAGAACACATGTTGAATGTACATCAGCGAATGGAGAGAGTCGGGAGTTTGTTTTCGCAAGGTAGATTAACGCAATACATTGCTGTGAAAGCAGATGCCTTGTGACAGCATCACATAAATGCTATCTACCAGGCTATTCAGGTGTGGGAACAATCACTGGTGAAGAAACAAATAGTTATATCTCCATCAGCTTGGGGCTAGAATTAAAGTTTTATGGGGTGGAAACCAACCTGCAGCTTCTGGCTCCTTGCCATGAACAGGTTCACTGCGGATGTAAAGATATGAAAAGTTTTCTCTCTGAATTAATTGCAATGCATACATGTTTTATCATCATTACATTTATACCCCCACCTTTCCTCAAACAAATTCAAAGTGGCATACATGGTTCCCTTCCCACCCCCAACTTTATCATCACCACAATCCTGTGATGTAGGTCAGGCTGCCCTCCTTTCGTTTACTCCACCGTTTCGTTTGCCTTTTTAATATGCCTCAGTCACATCTCCTTCTGGGTATAGAATATAATTTTATGGATTGATTTCCGTTTGACGGACTTTGTAAAACGCCCAATTGTACCAAATCTCTTAGCTGTTTCCAATAGAATTCTTCTCACATGCCTGTCTCCCTACTTGGACCAATTCATTCCATAATATAAAGGGTTATGTGGGTGACAAGCCACTCACTAAGGCGTGTTTTTTTTTAAAAAAGATGCTGTGAAAAAAGACAGCCACTATGTCTTCTGAACAAATCACCTCGGTGTACAATTCCTTCCCTTTTCAGCTTTGCTGGACTGTTCCCTCTCAACAGTCTCCCATTAGCTGATGGAGCCACTTAACTTTATTAGGCCAGAGGAAGGCTCTGAAGTGGCGTTTTATGTGTGCAGTCCGGCCTCCTAGATGAACGCCGCTATGCAGGCACAGAAAGCAGGATTCAAAGTAATACAAAGTGCTCTGTGGTATTTCGTGTGCTAGTTGCTTATGAAGGGAGGGGGAGGGGGAAATGCTGAAAATGCCTTTTCTTTATGTGAACAGTAAAATGTGGGGGGGATCTATGCAATTGAAGTTCTTTCCCTGGCATTAAAAATTTGATATGCTGAGTAACAGGTGCTGATATAGACAGATTTAAACCTTGATGGAGGCTATTCAGTAGTTTAAAGCACACATTGACCTGTCAACGGTTTTATAAGGGCCTGCGGCTATTTTTTTGCAGTAGTTTGGTCCAAGGATTAAAAAACACCTGGGGTCACTGTCCTTCTCTCCCTGCTTTGAGGTGCAGGAAATTCAGCAAGCATGGAGCTGCAATGCATGACAAGCCTGCACCACTACAGCTCCCATCATTCTTGACCATGACCACTCTGCAAAACAACTGTGCTCATTCTGTGGAGTACAATTAATCCAATAATCAACCTTTCAACCTTCCTCCTAGTTTCCAAGTCAGTGACTTGAGTCTCTTTTGCTGGAGGTCCTCTGGTGGTCTTAAAATAACAGCTGCACATATCATTAATAATAATAATAATACTTATACCCTGCCCATCTGACTGGGTTTCCCCAGCCACTTTGGGCAGCTTCCAACAAAATATTTAAAATACAATAAAACATCAGACATTAAAAACTTCCCTAAACAGGGCTGCCTTTGGATGTCTTCTAGAAGTCAGATAGTTGTTTATTTCCTTGAGATCTCATGGGAGGGCGTTCCACAGGGCGGGCGATTTGCCCTTTTAGGCAGGAGGAGGAGCGGGATGAAGCCATTGCATGTACTATTCCTCCCCAGGCCCCCACAACCTTCTCCACTTGTTGTAGAAAGCAGCGTCCCACATAGATCCCATTTGGGAAGAAGGAGGCAAAGGGTGAGTTTCTGAGTACAGGAGGCACAAGAACTGAATGGCTGAGAACACTATGAAAGACATAGGCAGGATACCTGGCTTGCAAGTCCTTTGAAGTGCAGAATTATGAGATCCCGCCCACCTCCCTTCAACATATCTTGGGCTTTGAAAACATACAGCAGCAAACTTGCTAGGTGCCTGGTGGCAGGGGTGGCCCAATACATATTGTAGCAGATACTGGCAAGACCTCCCTCCATGCGGATCTTAATATCTTGGGCTTTGAAAGCATACAGCAGCAAACTTGCTAGGTGCCTGGTGGCAGGGGTGGCCCAATACATATTGTTGCAGATACTGGCAAGGCCTCCCTCCATGCGGATCTTAATGTCAGGTGGCAGATCTGCAAAGGAGTCTCACGGCTGACTTTGGGGGCACAAATGGCAGCGTTTTGAATTGTTCCTTCAACACAGTCATGCTAAAATACCTCCCTCCCCCAGAACACTAAAAGCATGAATCCCCTCGTGGTCCCTTGCCCTCCCTTCCCTTCAGCTAGACTTTAGTCTGTAGTGGAGATAGGGGTGGGCGAAGATAATTTACATTTTCCTCAGGTCTATATTTTTCATATCTTCAGTTCAGCCCTTCACATTCATACATCAGTTTGACCTTTCTTAAAAATAAGTCCTCATGAATATTCACCAGCATTTCAGTGCAATTTTCTAACATGCACATTGTTTGCTTCATGTACATATCTTTGCAAAGCATTTCCCCTATGATTTTTGTTTGTTTGTTTTACTTTTACCTAGGCAAATGTGTTTATGCAGAATGGACCCTGGTATATGCATCATTGCGCCTATGATTCGGCTGGGGATTTGCACTGCAAAATTCGGAGAATTTGTGAATTTCAGAGGAAGGTTGTATTTCAGTTCTTGAGCAAGTTAGATAGATTGCTTTTGAGTGTGAACTGATTTAATTTGTCACCATCGCTGTTTGAAAATGAATGAGAACAGCCCAAGGAACAAGGCGCAGGGAGATGATGGTTCATGTTTGAATTTTCAGTATATAATCTTGGCGTGTGAGTTGGCTTCGTACATGGAGATGTGTCAGGGCTGAATCCTGTACTCCTTAAGAGCTTTGTGCTACTTTTGTGGCAAAAGCTACTGAAGTACACATTAAGTGCCCAACAAAATGCCACTTAACCCCTGCCTCACCCCCATTTTCAGCTTATAATGCCATGACATATAAAAATAAACACTGTTTATTAGTAAGTTAATGGTGTTAACATTCTCCCCTTTGAATATTTTCACAACAGCAGGAAGGCTTCCATTGGTAATAGCCTTTAGAACCTTATAACCTCTGAGCTGCCTATTCAGACTTGAACAGCAAAGGTGAAAAGGGAAAAAAAGAGAAAGAGAGGGGGAGAAACACACACAATTGCTATTAACTGAACTGCCTTGTCCCAGCAAATTAAGTCATTCATCTTTAAAGCACTTTAATGTCTGCTGAAATCATTTAGACTTGTCAACATTCTCTAACTTCAACTCAAGAGCTTGAGCTTTGGTTAGAACACCATGACCATAAACAATTTTTGAAAGTCACCCATTAGCATTTCTCACAAATTTGATATCCAGTATATATATTTAAACAGGTTGACTTTCTGTCTGCTTCGTTTTGTATCACACTCACATCCAGTCTGACGGGTCGCTCATGACTGTCTTTGGATTTACATCATTTTGACATCAGTTGCAGGCGGCATGACAGGAGGGCAGGAAAAGTGAACAGCTCCTAAATTTGCCCCTCTGCTGTGGAATGCTTTCCTGAAGCAGGAGCCATCAATTGCATTCAGCCAAATTCGGCCAAATTCTGAACCAAACAGTGCTGATTGAGGCCAATTTCTGCCCTGTCCAGATCAAATGGAAGCAGCTACAAATTGCTAATAAGCAGGTGGATCAGGTTGACCTGAAATGATTTGTAGTTATTTGTGCCGATCTGTGAGTCAAAATAAACTTTCAGAAGCCAGCCAGTCTCCAAACTTTCTCATTCCTTATATACTCAATCAATCATTGCAGATGAACACCTCCTGCAGGCGCCATTTTACCACACGAGACATTCCACACAATACAGGAAGTGGGCCTTTAGTGTTTGTGGCACCTACCCTTTGGAAGTCCCTCTCCTTAAATGTTAGACAGGTACCATCTTTTGTCTTTGCAGCACCTGCTGAAGACCTTCCTCTTCCAATAAGACTTTGAAGTTGAGATCTTTCCTGGCCAGAATTGCAATTCCTTTCAAGATGTTTTGTTGTTATATCACTGAATTGTTGCCCTTTGGAAGGAAAGGGTGGGATGCAAATTTAATAAAGAAATGTTGTTGTTGTTGTTGTTGTTTAGTCATGTCCGACTCTTCGTGACCCCATGGACCAGAGCATGTCAGGCAACTCCTGTCTTCCCCTGCCTCCCGCAGTTTGGTCAAACTCATGCTGGTAGCTTCAAGAACACTATCCAACCATCTTGTCCTCTGTCATCCCTTTCTCCTTATGCCCTCCATCTTTCCCAACATCAGGGTCTTTTCCAGGGAGTCTTCTCTTCTCATGAGGTGGCCAAAGTATTGGAGCCTCAGCTTCAGGATCTGTCCTTCCAGTGGGCACTCAGGGCTGATTTCCTTAAGAATGGATAGGTTTGATCTTCTTGCAGTCCGTGGGACTCTTGGGACTCTCAAGAGTCTCCTCCAGCACCATAATTCAAAAGCATCAATTGTTCGGCGATCAGCCTTCTTTATGGTCCAGTTCTCACTTCCATGCATCACTACTGGGAAAACCATAGCTTTAACTATACGGACCTTTGTTGGCAATAAAGAAATACACCACTTTATAAGAACTTTGCTTAATGAGAGCTGCAAGGCTAGCCTAGAATGCCACCAACCCACCCAACACTCTCCAATCACAGGAGTGTCATATCGCCTCTGCCATGCCCATGCTGAGCTCCCTTCAGCCTTGCCGCTCCCTCCTCTTGGTAACTTGCATGGGGAAGCCATCAACCACACCTGTCTGTACCAGCCTGGATTGCACCATGGCTATTCTCTCTCTCTCTGATATGAAGTGGAAGGTCATTGCAAATGGATGTCCAGCTGCAGAAAGCCTGTTCTTCAGCTGCAGAGTACATAAATTATATGAGGGATCTTGGACAGCAGAACTTGGGAAGCCCTCTGCATTAGATCTTTAAGAGCTGCTGCCAGTAAGGGAAGATTAAGTTGGGCTAGTTGGACCAGTGGTCCGACTGCACAAGGCAAGTTCATATCTTCAGAGGAGGAGGGGGAAAGAAAGGATTAGATTGATGCGTCTGGTGTTGTTCAGCTTTGGATATGCTCCCATGTAATAAGACCCAGAAATAATGGCTTCCTATCTTGCTGAAAAAAGGAAAGGAGGAAAGTGGCTGGCATGTTTGGACATTTCAATAAGAGTGAAATGATGGCCAATTAAATACAAGCTGACATTCAAACAGAGCAGTAAACTGTTCATTTTAGATTACAGTATTTTGCTGAACAGTGAATTGTCATGGAAATATAAACAACATGTCATTGATCAGCTCCAAATGTGTTGGACTGCGCACGTATTGTGGTTTATTTGTGAAAAGAGCTTCGTCACTCTGCAGTCTGAAGAATCTTTGTGGTGTCACAAGTGCATTTTGCTGCTGAAGCAAGACCTAATTTTCTTCACATTATTATATGTTACTTTCCTATTAATGTATTTAATTGTACAGAGTACTGGGAAGGGAGCAATCAATACCCTTTTATATAAGGCCAAATGAGAAAAGAGTGGTAGGTTCTGACGGTTCATAGTTAAAAATATTGATGGCAAGTAAGTTGGGTGCATGATAGGGAACCAAAGCTGTAAAAGTTTTAATTAGTGGGAACATAATTACAGATAAGAGTTTAATAATAAAGGCTACTCTATTAGAAAAGGTTTTTGTTCAACTACTTTGGCAGATTTAAAAAACAGTCCTTTCCATCCACAAATAACTTCTAATGCATGGCTAATGCTAACATTTATTTATTTATTTAACAAATATAGCATTTGGGTTGGGTTTATAAATGCAATCAGAGGTTTCTGGGTGCATCAGCATCAGCTTCTGAGGTATTAGGTACCGTCCATAAATTAGTTTCAACTTGAGTTCCCTTCTTTTGGTTGAGATGGACTTAAAGGGTGGTTTAGACCACAGTTTAGACCATCGGGTAGGGTTTATTTCATATTTACTCATATCTAATGCACACATTTTTTTGGCCAAATTGCATTGCAAAAATTAAAGTACACATTAGATTTGATGGCCCATTTACATTCACCAGCAAATAGCTTTTTGATTTCAAGGTTCTGAAAATTGAGGGGCGCATTAGATTTGGTGGCACAATAGACTTGAGTAAATACGGTATATCATGCTCCCATTGGTCTTTGATTGTGATGAGGGATTTTGCAAGGTCTTGCAGTAGTATTTTGTATATTGTGGATACCACCCCCTTGCTATGTTAACTATGAAAATCCTTTAATAAAAACAACTTTTTTGGGGAAAAAATGTGATCAGAGGCATGTCATGCAATTCTACTCAATATTGATCCAGAGCAGATTCCAGCATATAGTTAGCAGAGTTAAAACCTAAACACATTGCAAGATTCCCAAAAAATGGGCCAGAGGCAATTGTATTTCATCCAGCAGAGCTTTACTGCTTATGAAGGCAAATGAGCATAATGCTCACAAATCCAACACATTCAGCATTGGCACTGTCCATAAGAAATCCAGTTGCAGCAGACTTAACTTACAATAACTTATAAAAAGACTAAACCTTAACACTATATACAGAACACCACACCAGAAGGAAAGAGAGGCAGAAAGTGAAACCCAGGCTCCTTCTGGGCTATTATTATAGTCAGCATGACCTTGACGGAAGAGACAGTGCTTTAAAAATAAATATAAAAAAATGTTTATGGGTACTCTCATCTTGAAATACTGTCCCTCAATGAGGCCAAACTTAGATTCACAAAATGTTTAGGGCTATGTGTCCCCCTGCGTTCCCCCCCTTAAAAAAGCACTGGGAAGAGATAACAGAACCAGTTTAAACCAGCTGTACTCACTTTTCTGAAGGAATAACCCAAACATCTGCTTGTTTCTTTCACACAGAGAAGCTTCCAGAACCCTCTTGAATTAAGTAGAATAGGAAATATCTCTACACATCATATCAATACTTTCTGTACTAAAAAAAATGCAAACTGACAAGGCATTCTTGCTGCTCTTCTTGCTTAACTATGTGGCTGGTCACTTCCCAAGAATAGAAGCTGCAGCTCAAGGTCTTCTTGCAGTTGGAACCATGTGCAAAAGCAACCCAGTTGTGGGTCAACAGTGCATCTGTGCATTGGTCTTTCACATGCCACCATGCTGAAAGACTCCCAGATGCTCCCAAGTTCTTCACATGTCATCTACCTGGAGGTGAACACTGTGGCACATGGCACCAGCATCACATGCCTGCCATGCTAAGGTGAACCTGCCTACTTACGTATAGCCCTGGCTGACTGCTTCTTCCCCACAAAACCAGAAATTAGCGAGCTCTGATTCCATCTGTCATTGGCTCCAGCAGCTGTTGGTCTCCCTGCCTTCCACCTACCCAGTGCCACTGGGCACTTACCACCACTGATCAGAAGGAGCATAAGGAGAGCATAAGAAGAATAACTGTACTTCAGATTTCACAATGCTAATTTGGTAATAAAATGCAAGCAGTATGAACGCCACAAGGAGCTGGGTTTCCAGTAATCAATAACTTGAATTCTTCCTCTTCCTCCCAATAGAACAAGAACATCAGGATTCAGTTTTGCTTCCCTTTAAAGTGGAAAGTCAGTCATTTTTGCAGATGGACTCAGCTAGATTGGTAAAGAAAAAACGATTTATATGCGTTGTATATGCAATATAACACTGTGACACCAGATGGCGCTGTGGGGTTCCATTTTTCCCTACCAGATTTCTCAGTTTAAATTTACAACGTGTTTAACTGAAACGCTTCTTTGATGTGTCTAGATCTAGCCATTGTCTGAGGACTGGGAAGTCTATCAGGGTCATCTCCACGGCTCTTTTCATTAAAATTACCCTTTTATCCTGTTACATTATCTTATTGGAGAAATGAGGGTCATAATTGAACTCAAAAAGAATCTCATGGATGCAAGTTTTTGAAAAGATTGTTCAAATCTTTTAAAAGAGAGTAGCTTTTTAAAGTGAATCACTGAGTCGGAATGATTAGAAGTAAGAAGCAGCAGGAACACATCAGTCTTCTCAGATACAGCTTACAGCATTAAACAGTGTCCTTGAGGAGCAGGAAAACAACTGGCAATTAATTTCTGGAAAGCTCAGAAGGCTTAAAATGCTATGCCCTTTGATTCCGGAACCCTGAAATCAGATCTGTAGGGAAAGACACTGGTTACACTACTGAGAGCGGAATAAAACTCTGCACATGTTCAGAAGCTTTCGTTTTCATCACACCTTTCCTTCTTTCAGGACTAAGCTCTAGCACTGAAAATTCCCAGAGCTCAGCCTTTCGAATTAAGCCTTGGAAGTCTGTTACTAGGAAAATTTACCTCAGCGTGTGTGTTTTTTTTATCTTCCTTTAAAATGAAATGCACATTGTTGTGGACCTGGATTGGTTGTCCAAGAGACTGCCAATTGCAGTAAGGTTGCATTTAACTAAATCATCTTCGCTAATGCGAACATGTTGGGATTTTGCTGAAGGGCCATGTCATTTGGAAATCTCACACTGAGCTTGAATGCTTGGTATAAAAGTTTCAGGGTTGGCACAGGAGCCTAATTTCATTTGTGGGTATGAGGCGCATCAATAACCGGTGGCCTAAATACACACTCACACTGCTTTGCCCAGCTCTGTTTCTCCTTCTGCTATACAGGATAGAAATATCATGAAGTCTTGAAAGCAGCAAAATAAGGGTTGGATAAAAACAAGGTTTTAAAATCCTTTTCTTTAAAAAATAATAATATGAACAATAACAAAAAAACATTTTAGGGCCCTGAGAAGGTTGGGAAAGGTATTTCCCAACAGCTGTAGCACTTGGTACTTATATTGGGTTATCCATGCCTCATTTCAGTAATTCCTACAACTGAATTGTATGGCAGCCTAGTATGAGTCTCCACTTCCTGCCAACATGCCAGTCAGATGAGATAACAATTAGACTGGAACTACACTTGACCTGTTTAATGTTATTTCCCCCTATTAGAACAATGCTAGATATGTCGTTCTAAAATGTCACAGGGCATACTTGTTAATTAAAACTTTTTTTACCTTGGTGTTTTTTTTCATCAAATGCCACACCATTTTCCAAACTGCAGTTTCTTTCCCTTCTGCTGGTCGCTGGTTGCTCTGCTCTGCTTGTGCACCCTCAAAACCTCCCCTTGTGCAAGTCCCTCATACAACCGCAGAATCTGCTCCAGAGTAAGGCACATATTATCTCTTTATCTGTCTATCTGGAGAGGTGTGAGGTATATAAATTTATAAATGAGGTGCAAACTTCCTGTAACCCTCAGATCTTGGAGTCATTGAAAAGGTCATGAAAGACTTAGGGATTTTGACTTTGAAAAGGCAGCTAAGAGGACCACATGACAGAGATTTATAACATTATGAATAGTGGAGAGAGTGTGAGTATGGAGGGGGTGCCTCTCTCTCAAGATACTAGTCTGGTGCCAGTGATATTGGTTGTTGGCAGATTCAGGACAAAGCAAAGCTTCTTCATGTAACACATAATTATGTAATGGACCTCATTATTGCCATGAGAGGTGGTGATTTTTTTAACAAGTCTGTTCCACACAACAGTTTGTTGTAAACTCGGTGTTTCACGTTCACGAAAGCTTTTGCAGTGACAACACCGCCCTAATCAAAATGCCATTTTTTGCCATTTAATATGGTTTTTACCCTTTTCTATTTTAAAAACTTATCAGATCTTCCACAGAAAGGGTGCAGATCAGATGAAAAGGGAAAATAGCACACGGTGATATTTTGATGAGGAGGATGCCATGTGGCCAAACTTGCATGCAGAAGCAGCACTGAATCCACAATAAACTGCCTCACGGAAGCAGCCTGCCAGACAAATTCGTGGGTTGGCTGGTTAGGAAAGGCAGTTGGCAATAGAGAGACAGTTAGGGCAGTGGGTTCTTGAGTGTGGGGAGGTAGAAGAGATAGAGAGAGGAAAATAAGACAAAGAAAGTAAAGAGCAACAACGTTTGGAATACTGTAAAAGTTTTGTTTGCGTCTGAAATAAAACACACTCTTCTTTATTAATTGAAAAGCTGACTGAGACTGAAGTGATTTTACCAGGGAGGACCTGGTTGGTGGCAGCAGATTAATGGTGTACGGGTCAATAGTCTGTGAGACGAGCAGGGGCTCCGTACAGACGCCACATGCACATGTGCACAAGATGCAGGAAAGCAGAGCATGCAATAAGACCCACTTGTTTGCTGAGGAGAATACCTGCTTGATTGTCGAGCGAAGAAGCATGTCCTTTTGCAATACTAAAGGCACCCATCTTGAAAGCACATTCTTAAATCAAACAACTACTTTGATAACTTGAACTTGTGGCCACGTCAAGATTTATATTCAGCAAAGGGTTGCCTTACAGGGCAGCAATTATGCCATGTTTCTCTTAAAATATGTTAAAGCATCCCAGCTGAGAAAGTGATTTTTGTGCTTGCTCTTTTAAGAACCCATTCAAAGAGCTAATTAAAACCCATCATTTAAATAATCCCTGTATATGTTCATTAAGCTGAGCCCTCTGCCGAAGACATTTGAACTGCTGCCAAAGAGTAAATGGAAGGAACAGATGTTTAATGCAAAAGGTTATGCCTCCACTATGAGAGTTGAAACAAGCAGGAACTCTTCTCCTGTAATGTTTGTTGAAAGCATTTATTATATTAAGTAATAATATTTTTTTAAAAAAATATTAAGGTTGAAAGAAGGACTTCCTGTGTCACCTAGTCCAGTGGTTCTGAAACTTGCTACCCTTAGTGAATTCATTCTTTTCACTCAAGTTCTTTTGCTGAGGAAGACTTGAACATCTTCATGGATTCCTTCACAGAGGGCCGGCCCTACTGTTAGGCAAAGTGAGACATCCACCTCAGGCAGCTGATTTTGGGTCTCCTGAAGGGGCAGCAAATTGTTAGGTGTTTTAATTGATTTTAGTTGTATTTTTACACTGAGTGGAAGGCACTTGTGTGATTTTTGCAATAAAAATAAAAATTAAAAATAACTTGGCTAGCCTGGAGAGCTATGTATCTTGACTTCTGGAGGTGGGGCAATGCCTTGTACTGGCTCTGCCTCTGAACTGCAAAGAATTATGGGATGCATTCTAAGGGCATCTTGGAAAGTGTCCAATGAATCCTGGAAAGTGACCAATGCTTCTCTGGGGCTGCAGGAGAATATGCAAATGCTGCATAAGTGATCTTTTCAGGAAGCTTATCTGCCATTGCTGATATTCCCTTCTGGGAATATCAGGTTTTCTAGGGAGAACATCTGAAAACCACTTATATGACTTGGCCCCTGTTTTGCGGGAGAATATCTGTTGCGGATCCCACAGAATTTTCCTGGAAAACTCTAAATGAAGTCATGCTACATCCCTAGGCAGCTTGCTCTGTATACAAGAAGAAAATATGGTTTGACTTCAGCTGCAGTCAAAGAACATACTGAATTATCTGGTTTACGGTATCTAGAGGTTTTTTCTCTTTGCATTTACTCAGTGAAATTCAGGGAGATAGCTCAGTGAGATAATACTCTTGTATTAGAAGCAGAAGAATCTAAGTTCAATCCCCAGCACCTATAGGTAAAAGGTGAAGGACCCCATGACAGCTAAGTCCAGTCAAAGGCGCCTGGGGTTGCAGCGCTCATCTTGCTTTCAGGCCAAGGTAGCCAGCGTTTGTCCACAGACAGCTTTCTGGGTCATATGGCCAGTAGGACTAAGCTGCTTCTGGTGCAACAGAACACCGTGACGGAAACCAGAGTGCACGGAAACACCATTTACCTTCCCAACGCAGCGGTACCTATTTATCTACTTGCACTGGCATGCTTTCGAACTGCTAGGTTGGCAGGAGCTGGGACAGAGCAATGGGAGCTCACCCCATCACAGGGATTCGAACCGCCAACCGTCGCAGGGATTCAACCGCAAGGCCAAGAAGCTCGGTGATTTAGACCACAGTGCCACCAGCACCTATAGGTAGGGCTGTGAGAGACTGCAGTCTGAAACCTTGGAAAACCAGTCAATTGAGGCATCTTCTTCCCAAGATGATTGAGGGGCCCTGATGTGATGACCGGACGTCACATGCATGACGTTTTGTGATGTCCTGACGTTGCGCATACGACATTACAAGGAGCTGTGGGCCAGAGCCGAATGTCCTCTGAACATTGGGGGGGGGGCTAGCCACAAAAACAAACAAACATTTGGGGCCCCCAAAAGTGCCTCAGCCCCTAGAGCTGGCACCTATGCCAGTCAGTGTATACAACACTGAGGTAAATGGGCCAATCAGTAGAAGGCAGCTTCCTATGAGGTATCCCTTCCTACACACAGACAAGTCCAACTTGCACAAGGCCTTAAGCATCTCACAAAAGGAGCACGTGTGCTCCCAGCATCATTCACAAAATGGCAGTGCTCAGCCAAGTGAGCCTGTGAAATGCCTCTACCATATGTGAGACTTGTTTAAAATGCTGCCTATCTCCTCCCTAATCCTCATATTCTCAGCCCAGTGCATCGCTTCTGAGTGGAGAACTGTAAGCAGTCAACCATTTGCATCAAACAGATCTATCACATTTTATTGGTCACACAACAAAGATCTATAAATAACTCTCCCACTATCTTTGAATGCTATCCATGGACATATATTCTATTAACAACTCTCTCGTTTGCTTTCAAAAGCGAGGACGTGTAATGAAGGGCTGGGGAACATGCTGCATAAAACTTTTTTTAAAAAAAAAGAAAACATGAAGGGAGAACTTAAATAAACTCCCAGCTATATGTTCAATAAATTAAGTTTTACATTCTAGTCCCATACCAAGAAATGGAGCAGAAAGAAGCTTTATATATATACATATATATATACATATACATACATATATATATATATATATATATATATATATATATATATATATATATATATATTGAGGATGTTTACTTGGCAACTGATGGGATTTATGGATATCAGTTGCTAAGCCATGCATATAAATCTTTATGGCCACATTTTGAAAACTACTTATCCCTATCAATAAATATAGAAGTAAATCCTGAAATAAAGCAGGCAAAAGTACAATTGTGTCATCCATGGTGATGCTGTTTTTCCCCTCCACTAATAAAAACTATGACAATGCTCTGGTTGCAGCTTGGAAATGGGCTTTATTGGTTGGTTTTCTTTCTCATCTGTGAAGGTTGACATGTTTAGTACTTGATTTAGAAGCTTGGCCTCCCAGGAGGAAAACACTGCTTAGGAACACACCGTTTTGGCAGGGGAAATGGTCATCCATGCAACCTGAGACCATGAACTGCAGTGGCCTGTCCAGGAATCCTAAACTCATAGGCTTATTTAAGAACATGTTGTGTGAATGACACATTGTCACAGTGTTTGCCGGTTTTGCTTTTAACACGTATACGTCCGCATATGGATGTAAAGTGAACCAGCCTTATATGGTTTGACTTTTATGTGGCCTAAAAGGCCAATTCATTGCCCAATTATGTAGAAATACTTAAATCAATATGGCAAATCAAATCAAATCCAAGTGCTTCAAGGAAACTTGGCAGATCTCTCTTTGACAATGTAGTAATTAATCATTAATACTAGGTACTTACTCATGCTCTAACTACATAATAAAATATTGTTTCACCTGGAAATGTTTAAGAGGGCTTCAAAACGTTATTCCTTCCTCACTGCCTCTAGGCTACGATTTTAATGTGGACTAGGAAAATGATACTGCTGTCTGGTTTTGCTTATAGCTTTCTTAGCTTTATGAGGGGCTGGTGGTTGTCTTGGTGCTGGCTATTTTTTAAGATGGTGGATTAAAGTACCTAAATGGTATTTCATACTAATAGTTGTGTTTGTTTCGTTTCGTATTCGGGACACAGTTTGGTAGAGGAGTTTTCTCCTTAAAAAAAAATCGGTTTTAAATTTATGAAAGGATAATGAATATAAACCAGAGGTAGTACTCAACAAAATAGTTCTGCTAACACGAGGAGCTTTTAGCTGCACAATGGAACTTCCCTGCCCTTTCCTCTCCTTGTGTGACCCCCACATGACCCCTAAATCTGTGCGAGAGGCTCCTTCAACCCCCCACACCCCTGGAGCAAATTTATGGAACGTGCAGGGAGAGGAGAGGGTGGGAATGTTCCATTGCACAGCCAAAACTCCTTGCATTTTGTTTTGTTGGCTACTACCCCATACTTTCACGCTGTGAATGTATATGCAATAAATCTTGAGAATTAAAATTAAGAAGCAAATTCCTTTTGAGGTGCATGTAAAAAGAGAAAGCTAGCTTTGCTATCATTCTTTGAGCCCAATCAGTTGATTTGTTACATAGCAACAAGGTAGAAAGCTGCCTGACACTGACTCCAGGAGTCAGGCCGTTGGTCTATTGAGGTCACTGCTGGTCACTTCATCACAGAAGCTTGCCGGTTCTTTATTTCTTGATAGCATTTTAAAATAGCAAGATCATGGAGAGACTCAAAGGCCATATACTAGTTCATCTCCCATTGAAACAACAGGACCATCTGCTCACCATACCTCCAGAGAACAACTTACGTGATGCAAACCACATTATGCCAGTAAGAAGAGAACAGGTGTTCTGCAGAATTCTACTTACAGGGCAAAAAACAGCTCTGGGCTTCATTTTATTGGAGCTTTCTCCCAATATAAAAGGCACTTCCAGAAATATAGTGGAATGTAGCAGCAGTTTATTCAGTTTCCCCAACATTTGGGCTGCATTCAGACAATACTTTATTCCATCTTCGCAATGTTTCCTTAGAATCTTAGAATTGTAGGGTTGGAAGGGACCCTGAGGATCATCTAGTCCAACCCCCTGCAATGCAGGAATATGCAGCTACCCCATACGGGGATCGAACCTACAACCTTGGCATCATCAGCACCACGCTCTAAACAACTGAGCTATCCATGGAAAGGTGAAAACAATGAGCATTGTAAAATTCCACCTGTAAAAGAAAAGAACATTAGCTTGCAATATTATGGCTGGCACAGGACTGTAATAATCGCTAGTGGCCTTTTCATAGTTACCATGCAGTAAGCAGAAGTAGATTTACTGTAGGAGGGTTTTTGTAAAAACCATAGCGTGTGCTGAAACAGTGCAGTATATTTGGAACAGTGATGCTTTAACCTTGGCAGCGCAAACGTTTATCAACTCGTAGGCATTAAGAATTATAAAGATGAAAAAGATGTCTAGTCTCATTTGGCTGAAATGTCAGGCACATCATCCACCCTTTTTTATGGTCCCAAAAAGAAACCCTGGTATTCCTGATGATCTCATTTTGTTTTCAGTTCCCATTTCTTCCATTCAGGGTGTTAAGCTGGCATTTCACTCTGCCCGAGGCTGTGATTTTGCAAACAGGATCTCCGGGATCATTCTTCACTGCTGCACACAGTGGCTTACGCAGCATTCCTGCCGATTCTGAAACACAGCCTGGAAAGTTCAAGTGCGTGTATCTTGGCTACATTATTGCAATAGACAAAATGCTGCCTGTGCTACAAAAGAAGTGTGGGCTTGGCTGCTGCAGTTCATATTGCTTCATATTTTACTTATATTAAAGAGCGTGCAGCTTTGACTTCCCCCACCAGGGCATGATACAGCTGCCTTATACCCAATCAGACCATTAGTCTATCAAACTCAGTACTGTCTGCACTGACTGGCAGTGGGTCTCCTGGAGATCAGAGAGTGTCAGGCAGGGTGATGGGGAGGAGGAAGAGTGCTGAGAGTTGCTAGGAGGGCCCTATTCCTCTTACAGTTCTTCAGTTCTCAGAGTGTTTTAACAACCAGTTGTTCTCCACAGCAAACTCTGTGTCATGAACTGGCAGGACAACAGGGAGGTGGAAGAGGATCCCAGTGAGGGGTGAGGGACTGGGACACACCGGGGCAAGCAGGGGGTGGAGAAGGCAGTACTCACAGGGTGATGGAGGATGACAAGGGGATGGGGGTCAATGCACAGGAACCAGAGCAGCAGGACCCATCACCAGAGGGGCTCCTGTCTCCACCAACATGGTGGGCTCTGAGGCACAGGGAGCAGTGAGAGGGGCACTGCAGGAGGCTGAGGCAGGCAAGTGCCCATCGCCCGGCTCCCTAGCTGGCCAGGGTGGAGCTTGCTATCTTTGGGAGGAAGTGTGTGATTCCTCAGCTGGAGAAGGCTTGGAACAAGTGAAGGTCATCTGCCTTGTCAAGCCCAGATGCTGCAATCAGCATGCAAAGTACAAAGGGGAAACAAGCTGGGGTGCTGTGTCCATGTTGATGGACCTCAGCTTGAGTGCTCCAGGATCTCTGCAGGACTGTGCTTCAGTTTGGACGTTGGACATGTGAATTGACCCTGGACTGGGCATTTGGCATACTGACTTGCCACCAAGTAGGCCAGGGGTTCAGGAACCAGAGCAGCAGGACCCATCACCAGAGCCACAAACACGATGGGCTCTGAGGCATAGGGAGCAGTGAGAGGGCTGCTCTAGGAGGCTGAAGCAGTCAAAGGCTCACTAGCTGGCCAGGTGGGGCTCACTAACTCTGGGAGGAGGTGTGTGATTCTTCAGCTGCAGTGGGCTTGGAACAGGTGAGGGTCACCTGCCTCGTCAAGCCCAGAAGCTGCAAATAGCATGCAAAGTATAAAAGGGAAGCAGAGCTGAGGTGTTGTGTCTGCTCAGCTGCCCATGTTGATGGAACTTGGCTTGGATGCTCCTGGGCCTCTACAGAACTGGGCTTCAGGTTTGACTCTGGACTGCATCCCGACAGACTTGACTACTTGGATTGACCTTGGACTGTGTTTCACGTTTGGGCTTTGGGCTTTGCTTGTGTGGCTTGATCCCCGGACTTTGGACTGCACATACTGACTTGCCTCCAGGTAGGCCATGGATTCAGGGCAACCTACAAAATATGCACTTTCCCAATCAATAGGTTGGGCCACAACTGACCATTAGGTCCAGTCGTGGCCGACTCTGGGGTTGCAGCGCTCATCTCACTTTATTGGCCGAGGGAGCCAGCGTACAGCTTCCGAGTCATGTGGCCAGCATGACTAAGCCGCTTCTGGCGAACCAGAGCAGCGCACGGAAACGCCGTTTACCTTCCCACCGGAGCGGTACCTATTTATCTACTTGCACTTTGACATGCTTTTGAACTGCTAGGTTGGCAGGAGCAGGGACCGAGCAACGGGAGCTCACCCCATCACAGGGATTCAAACCGCCGACCTTCTGATTGGCAAGTCCTGGGCTCTGTGGTTTAACCCACAGCGCCACCCGCGTCCCCTATTCCCAATCAATACCTGAATAAAAACACAGCTAAACAACAACACTCACACAGCTTCAAATTTTGTGATCCAATCCTTAAACTCTAAAATGTGTACATTGGCTGAGACTGTGGTGCCTGTTCTCTCAGCCTGGATGAAGTGTGCCTTGTTATGATATGGATGTTATGAAGTGGGCTATAAAGTCACAACCGTTGGCAGATGCAAATGCACCTGGGAAGCTGTTCATTTGGCACAAAAGGAGAGGCACTGTCAGCAGAGGGGCTCTGCCTCTGTGGTGAATGGTCAGGGTTTACAGAAGGGGTTTTCGGCATGTGGTGACTTTCAATATCCTGTACCATTATTGCATCAATTGCTATGTCATGCTCTTCACTGAATGTCTGGCAGATTTGTCCCCTTTAGTGGTATGTCCCTATGGTTTGGTATATTGAGTGTATGAGGGGGTATATAATTGATTTATTGTGAACAACGTTTTTATTGGTGTTAGTTGAATTGGTTTTCTCTTCAGTATTGAACTGATATATTTAGTGCAACATTTTTTTTCATATTGTTTGTCTTGCTTATGCTGTTGCGTTTGGAAGGGAAATTTCCACATCCTCCCTTTGGAAGGAAAATGTAATTAAACTCTTTCGTAAAATGGTCACTCTGTAATTGTGTCTCCACAATCCTATGCAAGTCTACTCAGTAATAAGCTTCATCAGTTTCACCAGGGCTGCTTCCAGGTAGACAGGTATCTGATTGTAGCCTTTGTTGTTCAGTTTATAATGGCATGCCAGGGACGAATCACATCTGCAGATTTTGCCAACTGATAGAGGTGAGATTGAACTGGTGGTGGTGCTGACACGTAATTATGCAATAAAAGAAGGAATCCAAGGCACTAATTTTCAACCTGTCAATGAGTAAAATGCTGATCCTGGTGAAATCAATGGCAATGTTTTTGTTGACATCAAATAGGGCAAGGTTTAATAGATTTCATTGAGCCCAGGTGTTTTCCCTGGTGTCCTAATGACTTTCAACAATGCTGGGGGAAATAGTTCAAATCCTTAGGAGCCAGTTTCAACCCTTAGATGACAAAGTTGCCTGAGCAGCAAGATTCCACAGCATCCCACAATCAAAAGACTGACATTTCCCTTCATCCCCCCCCCACATCCCAAAGTGAAATTTTGTTTGTAACCTTGAACCTACCAATGTGAAAGTTTAATCAACTTCATTTGCATCAGGGAGGAATCAGCATGCTGCAGTGCTCCCTTGTGATGCTTTTCCAATCGCATCTTCATACGAAGATCAGACCGATCACTGATCATTGGGTGGTTTACCACCACACGTCAACTGCTAGAAACTTAGGATACTTGTTGATGATGATCATTAATGGATAAGGAAATCTTTACTGGCTTTGAATCTACAACATGCAATGCCTATGCCCAAGTTTTTTTAGGTAAAGCGAGATGAGCGCCACAACCCCAGAGTCGTCTGTGACTGTACTTAACTATCAGGGGTCCTATAGGCTTAGTTAAGGGCCTGCACAATGTGTCACCCATCGCAGATCCTCCAAGTGTCTCTACTGTATTTTCCAGGAACAGTCCCAGATTTACAGAAGCCATCCTGGTTTCTGATTTGATCCCGGAATGTCTCACTTTTCCTTAGGACGTCCCTATTTTCATTGGAGAAATATTGGAGGGTATAAAGTTATGCAATCTTCAAGCCAAGGAGATAAGTAACTATGCAACCTTTAGAAGACATCTGACAGCAGCCCTGTATATGGAAGTTTTTGTCTTATGTTTTTCTATACATTGGAAGCTTCCCAGAGTGGCTGGGACAACCTAGTCAAATGGAGTATAAATAGGTAAGTTGTTGTTACTATGGAATAGGACATCCCTATTTTCATCAGAGAAATGTTGTAGGATGCGGCATAAAGATGCAGCCTACTGCTCATGTACTGCTCACTGAAAAAGACCAATACAGCCCAATACAGTTGTTCCATTAGTGCAAAGATTTACTCTTGTCCAGTGGAGCTTCCCCCTTGTCCTTTCCTCCTACATGCCCCACACCACTCCCCAAATCTGTTCCAGGGGGTTGCCAAATCCAGAACAGATTTAGGAGGGCATGATGGGGAGAGGTAGAAAATTATGCTCCAGCTTAAATCCTTGCGCTGCTGAAAGGAGTTCCTTAGCACTATGTTGGCTACAATATTTGATCTATTCAGGCCAGTTATTTTGATTGTTTCTTGTGAGTGTTTCATTATTATCTATTCAGTTTTTAAAATTTTTGGTCCTAGTTATGTTGTTGCAGGGAGGAGCACATTGGAGGAATTGATTTTTTTTTCTTAAGGGCCCTCATCATGGCTAGTGCTATGGAGTGGGTACAAAGCAGATAAAGTCACACTACAGTTTCCAGTGGGTAATGTGTGTACACACACACACACACAGACACACACACACAAACACAGCATAAGCCCACGTGCCCTAACAGAAGAAGCCATGAGAGAACTCTTGGGAAAGAAACAAGCCTTTTCTAACCCAAAAAGCTCATAAATGCTGAGCCAGTTCCAAACTGAGCAGGCATGCTTTGCTGAACATCACTGGTCCTTAAGCACCTATTAGAAAGGCACTGCTTCCCCCTTCCTAATGAGGAATTTCAGTACATGGATATGAGTGTTTAAGGATTAATGTCTGGCCTTTAAAGCCTTCAATGGCCTGGGACCAGAATATCTCAATAATTGCTTTCCGTCTTATGTTGGGGGTTGAAGAGGCCAAAATGCCATGGGGGTGGGGGACGAACATGCCAGAGATATTTGGAGAGGGGAAAGAACCCGTATTGGCATTTATATCATGAATGCTAGAAGCCCTCAAGCCAAAATGGTTCAGCTAGAATGCTTTGTTTTAAAGGAGAGCATAGATTGCTAGAAGGAGCATAATGGAAACTGGTGAAATGGAGCAAACCAGTGAGCATGTACACAAATTCTGTTGGAAGGGAAGGGGATACTGGAACAATGTTACTCTGTACATCAGAAAACATAAATTCCAACAAGCTAGAAATCCCCAAAGAAGCAGATTCTTCCAAAGAGTCACTGTAGCTGGCAATATCAGGCCCCATAAGTAATTCAGTAATTGAGATGTACTAGAAGGGGAAGAAATGGAGGCAGTGAGAGATTTTACTTTCTTGGGCTCCATGGTCACTGCAGATGGTGACAGCAGCCATGAAATTAAAAGACGCCTGCTTCTTGGGAGAAAAGCAATGACAAACCTAGACAGCATCTTAAAAAGCAGAAACATCACTTTGCCAACAAAGGTCCGTATAGTTAAAGCTATGGTTTTCCCAGTAGTGATGTATGGAAGTGAGAGCTGGACCATAAAGAAGGCTGATCGCCGAAGAATTGATGCTTTTGAATTATGGTGCTGGAGGAGACTCTTGAGAGTCCCATGGACTGCAAGAAGATCAAACCTATCCATTCTTAAGCAAATCAGCCCTGAGTGCTCACTGGAAGGACAGATCCTGAAGCTGAGACTCCAATACTTTGGCCACCTCATGAGAAGACAAGACCCTGGAAAAGACCCTGATGTTAGGAAGATTGAGGGCACAAGGAAAAGGAGACAACAGAGGACGAGATGGCTGGACATGAGTTACTAACATGTACTAACATGAGTTTGACCAAACTGCGGGAGGCAGTGGAAGTCAGGAGTGCCTGGCATGCTCTAGTCCATGGGGCCACGAAGAGTCGGACACAACTAAACGACTAAATGACTAAACAACAACAACAACAAAATTATTCCCCTGACACAAATGCCTCTGGCAATTGTGAGTTGGAGAATGGAATGAATGAGATGGACAAAGGAGGAAGTGTTGTAGCAATGGGTGACTTCAGACTGGGGAAATGTGTGTCCTGCTCACAACAAAAAGTTTCTATATATAGCTGGTCAGGGAACTGGCCAGAGAGGAGGCAACTCTTAAGTGGCACCCAGAACCCGGTGTGAGATGTAAATATTGTTGAGCGAGTTGTAAACAGTGAGCACAGTGGTAGTAACTTCAACACAAATGTAAGTAGCATGTGCCAAGGATGTCCAATGTAGACATTATTGAGGAAAGTTGGTAGGGAAAAAAGTTGAAAGAGAAAGTCAAAAGGAACAAAAGTCTCCACCCCCATCGTTCTGTCAGGACATTGAGGTCCAGCACCGAGGGCCTTCTGGCGGTTCTCTCACTGCGAGAAGCCAAGTTACAGGGAACCAGGCAGAGGGCCTTCTTGGTAGTGGCACCCGCCCTGTGGAATGCCCTCCCACCAGATGTCAAAGAGAAAAACAACTACCACACTTTTAGAAGACATCTGAAGGCAGCCCTGTGTAGGGAAGCTTTTAATGTTTAACAGACCACTGTATTTTAATATTTTGTTGGAAGCCGCCCAGAGTTGTTGTTGTTGTTGTTGTTGTTTTGTTGTTTTATATATTCCTTTGAAATGACCAGGGATCATTCAAAACCACAATAATGGGAACACAGCTAGATTGTATAGCACAGATTAGAAAAGGTACCATCAAGGCCTAGAGGATGCTTGTGTAGTTAGTGCACAGTTAAACTATGGAGTTTTGTTGGCAAATGCAACCTTTGCCAACCTGGTGCTTTCCAGATGTTTTGGACCACAGCTCACATTAGTCCCAGCCAGCATGGCTTTGCAGAACTTTAATGTGCAATTAGCAGCAGAATTTGGGCTCGAGTGCACCATTTCCCCTACAAAGCTAGCCCTTTATCATTCATCTTGCTTTAATGTGACTGCAGGCTAATTCAATGTGTAATTTTCAGAGGCCCCTCACATCACTGCTTCCAGCACTCATCAGCTCTTCAATGTCCTTAAATTGCCAATCTACATATTGACTCATTTACAATGACTGAAAGGGCAGGTATGCCTGGGAGACAGAGATGGAAAAGATGGGGAACAAGTTTTAGAAAGCTACATTTTCTTTTCTTTTCTTTTTTTGGGAAAGAAAATGCTTTTTTTGGGACATCGGAGCACAGTAAAGTGGTGCATTGCAGAGAATTGGCAGAAAGTACGCTGGAGTTTCTCTCTCAATACTTTGCTTTCCCTCTTTCCCCCCTTTTGATGCAGCAGGTATTATTAGCGCTCCCCTGTAACAGACAATTTGTGGAGCTTGTCGTCAATCTTAATAATGCCCTTAGCATTCCAGCAGATGCTCCACAGGATTCCCAGCTCAGTGTGAGCTAAATGGCAGCAGGATAAATTTCCATCATATTTTAATTAACAAATGTGAACCACATTGGGAGCAGATTTTTATCATGCCACTTTTGTAAGCGAAGGTCTATTATTATTATTATTATTATTATTATTATTATTATTATTATTTATTATTATTATTCCTACACACCAACAGTGATGCACATTTGCATTCAGTTCTTGTTTTGTGGTACATAATTGTGGGAAGGTGAGTGGGCAAATGATCCATTTGTCCAGCGGTCATGTGAAGCTCGCATTACTCTTAACACCTTCTCTAACTCTGCAGTCTGATGAGGTGCTGAAGTCAGCCTGACTAATGGCCATGGAGCAAAATTCCCTTCCTTCTCTCTCGCACACAGAAGATACAGGAACATATGAAGCTGCCTTATACCAAGTCATACCATTGGCTGTGGATTGAACCTGGGCCATCTGTACTAGGATGCTTTCTTACTGAGCTCCGACTTTCCTCCTATGATCCAGAAATGTTTTAGTTTAGCAAAATATATGTGTGTGCCAGAAATCTGCCATTCTAGCAGTAAAACTATAGGGATGTTTACTAACCCAGAAGTTAGCACCACTGAGTTCATTGGCATTTTCTCTCCAGTACAACTCTCTTTAGGACTGCAACCGAAATTATTTTGCTTTATCTGGCACTACTGTCTAAAGAAGGGATGCGGGTGGCGCTGTGATCTAAACCACAGAGCCTAGGACTTGCCGATCAGAAGGTCAGCGGTTTGAATCTCCACGACGGGGTGAGCTCCCATTGCTCGGTCCCAGCTCCTGCCAACCTAGCAGTTCGAAAGCATGTCAAAGTGCAAGCGAGAAATAGGTACCGCTCTGGCAGGAAGGGAAATGGTGTTTCCGTACACTGCTCTGGTTCGCCAGAAGCGGCTTAGTCATGCTGGCCACATGACCTGGAAGCTGTACGCTGGCTCTCTCAACCAGTAAAGCGAGATGAGTGCTGCAACCCCAGAGTTGTCTGCAACTGGACCTAATGGTCAGGGGTCCCTTTACCTTTACCTTTACTGTCTAAAGAAAGCCAAAGAATGAACAACAGCAACAAAACAAAAAAATCTTAAGGTAGTAGCAAGATCATTAAATAGGAAATGAAGAAAAGAGTGCCGATGCTAATAAACAGTATAATGTGATTGTAAAAAAAAGAAGAGAGATTATTTTGCCATACTAATAGATGTTTCACTCTCCTTTCGATATTGTAGACCTATTCTAAGAGCTGTCCAGAGGGTTCTTTTCAAATTAGGATGGCTTTATAATCCAATAGGGCTGCCATATGTTCAGAATTTGCTGGACATAGCCAGGATTTGTCCTTCGAAAATGGTGTCCTGGAAGAATTTTTCAATGGTTCAAATGTCTAGGAAAATGTTAGCATATGGCAGCCCATATTGGAATTGTTGATTTTTTTTGGGGGGGGAGTGAATTTCCTTAAAAATAGCTTTAAAACCTCTCCCCTTTTTTGAGATTTTTCTCAACTAATTTGTGTCTGGATTTTCACTTTTTGAAATATGGCAACCCTATGGTCCAGTCAAACCCACCTTAAATTGTACAGTCTACATGTAGTGTTGGGGGGATGAGATTGCACCAACCTGGCCCTCAGGTACACTTGTGTCAAGGTGCTAGAAGGAGGACATTCACACATCAAACATTTATTCAGTGTTAGTCATACTCACCCATTGACATGAATGGACATGACTAACTTAGGTCCATTAATTTCATCCATCACGGAATCTCAAGATGCAACATAGGAAATGGGGGTCCACAGCCCTGTATGGGATGCTGGAAAAGTTTTTGAAGTTCTCTGTATTGTGGCTTTTAACTATAAAAAGAACCCAGCTAAACCATATAGGGTTTGATTATTTTACCCCATTGTTGTTGTTTAGTCGTTTAGTCGTGTCCGACTCTTCGTGACCCCATGGACCAGAGCACGCCAGGCACTTCTGTCTTCCACTGCCTCCCGCAGTTTGGTCAAACTCATGCTGGTAGCTTCAAGAACAGTATCCAACCATCTCGTCCTCTGTCGTTCCCTTCTTCTTGTGCCCTCCATCTTTCCCAACATCAGGGTCTTTTCCAGGGAGTCTTCTCTTCTCATGAGGTGGCCAAAGTATTGGAGTCTCAGCTTCAGGATCTGTCCTTCCAGTGAGGCAGTGATCCATGAAGGGGATTTTACCCTATACTTTTATTAATAGGATTACTGATGAACATTACGTGTAATATTTACATCAAAATAAATGGGGCCTGAGTATGTTTGTACATAACTTTAATAGAAGCAATTAAGCCACATCCCCCCCCCAACACTGGGATGGATGCTTACAAACTGGTCAATATTCTGTCACCTGTGCCTCTCCTCTTCCCAAACTGTGCGTAAGAAAAAAGATAACTGTACTTTGATAAAGCATTTCCCTCTATTTTAAGCCTCATGTGTTCTGGCTTACTGACCTCTAGATCAGCACAGGGTTAGATAACAAGCAGAAAGCCCACTATCTAAATGAAGTGGAACTATTGAGGAAGCGAGTGAAATGGGGAGACTTTATCTCTGACATATTCTGAATATAATGACTACATATTTCTGACATATGGCATTTGGATACTTCCTTTTTTAAAAAATTCCCCATACGACACTGAATAGAATGGCAAAGTCATATCAAAAGATTAAAAGTAGCTTTTAAAAATAAAATAAAAATATGTAAGTGATTGGGGTGGGGAGGGGGAGAAACAGAACATCTGTATGTTTATTTTAAGAAGAAGCAGCAGGCATTTAACATTTAAAATAGGGGACTATCTACCCAGCAAAGAGTCTCGGCTTAATAGGGACTTTTGACTGAATCTTTCTTAGATTAAATGACTGCCTCTATTTAAAGAAGGCAGCTTTTCATAGGCACAGAACTACACAAGAGCTTAACATGAAATCCATTCAGAAGGAATACAGATAATCCTCATGCTCCTTATTCAAAACTTCTTTACAGTAGAAAACAAGCACTTGGAACAAAATACCAGTTTGGTGTCTAACTCATTTAAACATAAGAACATGAGAGGAGGCTGGCTGGATCAGACCACTGGCCTATTTCAACTATGGAGACAGAGCCATCGTGGCTAGTATTGTTATTATTTAGGGTTGCCATATGTCATTCAGCAAAAGGTCCGGGCAAAAATCGGTTAAAAAGAAAGTTGAATATCCAGACGTATGGCAGCCCATCTCGGCAGTGCTGTTTTTGCCAATTTTCCATAAAAATAGCTCTAAAATGATATTTATTTCCTCATCCCCCCCCCCCAAGCTCAACAACTTTTCTGTCTGGAGCCGTTTAAGGCTTTATAAGTCAAAAACATCAAGAGCCCCACCCTCCAGGAATTTGTCTAAAAATGTCCATCGCGAGAGGCAGTGAATTGGACCTGCTGCTCTCTAGTTCATTTGGAAATGATGTTGCATTCTCTCTTAAAGTAGCCAGTATCATTGCAGACAGTCGAGGCCAGTCAAGGCAGAGTAGTTTTGGGGACACAGGACAGGCCCTGTGGCAGACGGCAGCTTGGCCCAGAGAGGAATGGCAGGGAGGGTTCCTATCATTGCCATCACTACTGCCCAGTGTCTGCTACTGGAGGCAGCTGACTCACAATGCCTAATAGCAGTGCTTTTTTTCTGGGGGGACGCATACCCCTAAACATTTTGTGGATCTTTCAGGGGCAGTATTTCAATATGTGTAGGAAAAAGAGTACCCCGAAACGTTTTCCTTATTGAGGACGCTCTGTTTAAAAGAAGGATGGCAGTTTGCACACCATACTTCTTTTCAACGATGTTTTGCCCAATGAAAATGTACCCTTCAAAATACATTTTCTTCCCTGCAGAGTTGTTTATTGGGAGGGACAAGACACTCACAGGGAGAAATGGCTTTAAATGACCCTGCGAAGGAAGGAACTATGTTGTTGCTGACCAAGTCAAACGATTTATCCAGCTAGTCTGTTCTGTGTGGGAAATAGATTCTGTGGGGTTTGTGTGTTGTTGTTGTTTTGAACCATTTTCTATCTAAATAAATAAATTTCATACAGAAATTATTAATAAAAGGGGCGGGGAAGATCAGATCAGTTTCTGCTAAAAAGTAACTTCCTTGGAATATGTTATCTCCAGGGATATAAAATCAATATACTGAAAGTGGTTTTTCTTTTCTTTATTGATAATAAAAAGCATAATGATTCCTGACTAGCTCTGGTAAGCATGGAGCCTGGGAAAGGGAATATGACAGGGTGGGGATGAGGGAACCTGTGACTCTCAGGAGGGTCACAGGTTCCCCATTCGCTGTGACAGGGTACCTCTGTCAGTCTTTTGTGGAAGTATTTCAATCATGTTTCCAAAGCCTTAAAGGTAAAGGTACCCCTGCCCGTACGGGCCAGTCTTGCCAGACTCTAGGGTTGTGCGCCCATCTCACTTAAGAGGCCAGGGGCCAGCGCTGTCCGGAGACACTTCTGGGTCACGTGTCCAGCGTGACAAGCTGCATCTGGTGAGCCAGTGCAGCACATGGAAACGCCGTTTACCTTCCCGCCAGTAAGCGGTCCCTATTTATCTACTTGCACGTGGGGGTGCTTTCGAACTGCTAGGTTGGCAGGCGCTGGGACCAAGCAACGGGAGCGCACCCCGCCGCGGGGATTCGAACTGCCGACCTTTCGATCGGCAAGCCCTAGGCGCTGAGGCTTTTACCCACAGCGCCACCCGCGTCCCGATTCCAAAGCCTTAGGTTTGTGCAATTAAAGCACTCTGTTGCCCAACGTAATGTAACACATGTTCCCATCCCTGGCTTACTTTCTCAGCAAACCTTGTGCATATACCAGCTGTAATTGCAGACACTGCTTTTTTCAGATCCTATGTACATAATACTCTGCCTGTGTACACACAATATGTAGAGGCAGTAGACTGAACACATATAGATCAGGATTAAGTATGATCCAACCCCATATTCCTCTCTATGAATGCTGAGTCCCCACACACTGTGTTATGCCGCAAGGACTTAACAAGAGTTGATGGAGTTATTGGGCAATATGTTATGGAGGGGGTTCATTCTTTTGTTTGTTTTTACAGTTGATCTTTGAAACTTATTTCTCTAGTATCACACATGCATAAATAATGTGAGGCTGCCTCAAAGTACAACACTGATACTGTGGCAAGGTTTTAATTTTTTATTGGTTTTCTGCAGGAGCACAGAAGTTAACCTGTCTAACATAGAAAATCCAAACAACAAATAACTTTTTTTTTCTTTTAGGCCACAAAAAAACCCACTATCTGTGATCATATGCTACAACAAAGAACCTTCCAAAATCGTTCCTTCGACCAAAAAACATTCTTTAAAAAACAAAACAAAACAAATTATCCTGCAAGGCCAATGCAATGCAGAAATCTAATCTGCAGCAACAAAAGTGTTTTTAAAATAACCGCTTTTGCTTTTTAAAGTTGTGGATAATGCAAGCATTTTGGAAATACAGTTCTGGAACAAAACAGGGACCCAGATTACAATGTTGCAAGTTCCACTCCCACGAACATTTCCAGCAATGTGGAATTTCTACATCCCTGGGAAAAATTCAGCAAGGCAGGTGGATTTCTGTAAGCATTCCTATGTAGAAAAAGCAAAAAGTTACTGTCAGATGTGAAGACTTCCTTCTCTCCATCAAGTCTTAGCTCAGGAAGATGGCTGAGAATGCCAAAAACTCAGCTTTGGAATTTGAAAAAGTAAATACTAGAGTGGCTTTGTGAATATGAAGTGTATTGCTGAGTAATCCTAATCCAGAGGTGGGTTACTTCTGGGGTGCTGAGAGAGTTGGAGTAACACAATCCAAGGCATTGCTTGTTACTTCCACACCCAGATTTAAGCCCCAAAGTCCCTCACTGAATGTAACTGGGCACATAAAGAGGCAAGACATAGATAGGGAGATAGGGATGCTCAAATTGGTTTTCCTCAGTATGCCACAAAACATCAGAAGGATAAGAGCAGAGGGGTGAGTGTGCGCTGCATGAGCGTCCTGTGTTGTTAAGCACTTGCTCTAAAGGATCCAGAAATTGCCACTTTCGGAGACATGATGGCCTTTTAATAACAGCCTTTGATCTGACCTTGTAAAGATGCACTTAACATTCATTCCAGCCTTCAAAAGTGACTCTTCATAGAGGGATGAATAAATTGTCTCTCCCACTCACCACACAAAGATGGAACAAAACAATTTCAACAATACAAACTTGTTGAAGCAGTTTTGTGTGTACAAACTGATATTCTCATAGAACCATAGAGTTGTAGAGGTGGAAGGGACCATGAGGGTAATATAGTCCAACCTCCTGCAATGCAGGAATCTTTTGCCCAACTTGTGGTTCGAACACATGAGCCTGAGATTAATAGTCTCATGCTATACCGACTGAGCTATTGTGTGTGTGTGTGTGTGTGTGTGTGTGTGTGTGTGTGTGTGTGTGTGTATTAGATGTCTATACAGACTCCCCCAATCCAATGTTTGTCCCTGCCCCAGATCTGAAACTGGACTGTGACGGGGAAATACAAATATATGGAAATCCCATTGGCCTGAATTGCTGAATCAAAATGGCCACACGGTCCTTGTTTTTTCACATAGGAACATGACCTCTGGAGACAGGATAGCCCCTTCAGAGGGGATTAACCCTGCCAACTTTCAGATGGGTTCCTCTGGGGCTTTTCATGCTACCAACCTTTTAACATTTGCTTTTTTCAAACAAAGAGAATATATACTGTATTTTTAAAAATACTGTAAGTGCTGAATCTTGCTAATTATCAGATGAGAATGAGTTTTCTATTGGGAAAATGAGTATAGGGTTGCAGCCTAAAGCTTTTAATATATTTATGGAACACTAGCAAAATCAAACAATTTGAAAACCAAAGTACCTATTGCTTCTATCGCTTCAAAGGGCATTTCTAGTGGTGGGGCAGAGACAGAGAGCTGCTTTTTCAACATTGACATCAGTACACCATGCAGGGTCAGCACTGGGGTGGGGCAGTGTAGTGATGAAGTTAAAAGGTAAGGGGACCCCTGACCATTAGGTCCAGTTCCAGTCATGACCGACTCTGGGGTTGTGGCGCTCATCTCGCTTTATTGGCCGAGGGAGCCGGCGTACAGCTTCCGGGTCATGTGGCCAGCATGACTAAGCCGCTTCTGGCGAACCAGAGCAGTGCACGGAAACGCCGTTTACCTTCCTGCTAGAGCGGTACCTATTTATCTACTTGCACTTTGACATGCTTTCGAACTGCTAGGTTGGCAGGAGCTGGGACCGAGCAACGGGAGCTCACCCCATTGCGGGGATTCGAACTGCTGACCTTCTGATCAGCAAGTCCTAGGCTCTGTGGTTTAACCCACAGCGCCACCCACATCCCCAATGAAGTGATGAAGTTAGGACTGCACTAATGCACTCATAAGAGTGCCAGATTGACTCCTTTAATGTTGGGCGGACTATTGTATTTTAATATTTTGTTGGAAGCCGCCCAGAGTGGCTGGTGAAACCCAGCTAGATGGGCGGGGTATAAATAATAAATTATTATTATTATCCACACGGACTTGACCTCATTGCTGTCCTTCCTTTCCCCAGCACTGTCAGGCAGTCTACGATTCCAAGATCAGGAAGGTGGATCCATGGCTATGCCTTACCATACTGGTCATTTTTCAAATCATTTTTCTTATGCCACAACAATGATGGCTGATGCCCATTGTGACTGGTAAGGGCAGAAGGCAGGGAGATGGACCCAGAGCAAATGAGAGGCTTCCTCCCTGCTCAGTTCTGCAAGGGCAACACTGAGACTAAGGCAGAGGAAGCTGACAGATCGTGTCCGAAACATCTGGGGGGAACCAGGTGGGTCAAGGCTGCTCTGAGATGCAGCCATCCATATTACTCTGGAACTCCATTAATTCATCTGATGCCAGCCTTCATTCTTTTAGCTCACCTGCTCCCAAACATCTCAGACCAAACAAAAAATATTCCTGCTGGAGTAAAAAAAAAAAGGGGGGGGACAAATATGAGCCAAAGCATAAAGCATGTTGCATTTCCCTTTTACTGATTCTTACTAATTTCATGCCTCATTATCCAGATTATGCTTTTGTGTTTTTTTGTTTCATTTCCCAGAGCGCGACCTTGAGTATGTCGAAGCATTCTGGACTCTGGGGGGAATGCCTCTGTGTGCATTAGCTCACTATCTCTTCTGAGTTGGGGCAGGTTGACTTTAAAACACACACCGCAGAACAACCAGAGCATCTATGGCAATATATAAAACATATGAGCACCCTTCATCTCTGAGGGTCAGCCCAGAAGCCCCCAGAAATTACTACAGAATGGTTTATGGATAAATCAGAATGAAAAATACCTTTGCTGGTTCTTTGCATTTCACGACTCGACTGCTTCTCTCAATAGCAGAGTAGAGGAGTTCTATTTCCTTTTGTTTAATACTTCACCATAAGGATGAAATTCCTGCAAGCCAAACTGGATGATACGGGAGATCTGTGATTTCCTCCCCCCCCCCCTTTTTTTAAAACGGAAAAAATGCAGCCACTGACATCCCTCCCAATTTGGAATAAGCCTGTGCAGGAGGTAGATTCGCCCATTTCTCATTCTCCTCCACCATATTTAAAACCATAATTAAACATTGTGCAAGGTCCCTGAATTTGTTCAGGGCCCAGATGTGGGTCAAGTTTCTCCCTTTTCCGATTTGTAGTTTAGTTTGCTCCATTTCTGCATCAGTTTACAAACTACTTTTTTTGTCCACAAGAAAATTCATATGCAGTTTTTTGTATGTATGCACTCGTTTTTGGCAAGCAATTTCCCTTAAAATAATGCAAATTTGTATGTCATTTCCCCTAATATATGTATTTTTGTGTACACTTTCCAAAATATATGCTGTTGTTTTTAAATTGCATCACAAATATTGAATGCTAGTTATGTTTAGGCTCATGTATTGCTCTAGGGGACGTTCATGTATTGTCAGGGGACGCGGGTGGCGCTGTGGGTAAAACCTCAGCGCCTAGGACTTGCCGATCGAAAGGTCGGCGGTTCGAATCCCCGCGGCGGGGTGCGCTCCCGTTGCTCAGTCCCAGCGCCTGCCAACCTAGCAGTTCGAAAGCACCCCCGGGTGCAAGTAGATAAATAGGGACCGATTACTAGCGGGAAGGTAAACGGTGTTTCCGTGTGCGGCTCTGGCTCGCCAGATGCAGCTTGTCACGCTGGCCACGTGACCCGGAAGTGTCTGCGGACAGCGCTGGCCCCCGGCCTCTTAAGTGAGATGGGCGCACAACCCTAGAGTCGGACACGACTGGCCCGTACGGGCAGGGGTACCTTTACCTTTACCTTTTTATTGCTCTAGAAAGTGTGAATTAGATAGGGCACCCACAAACCTGTAACAACATGAATCTAACTCCCTTGGGTTGTGGGTATCCTGACCCCCTCTAAATTCCTGGGTTCTAGGGTTTGATCAGCACTTTGAGAATTAAGATGAGCTGAGTTAAAGAGTGTTAAAATGCAGACTGAATCAGCTTCCTGGCCAGGAATCACCTGGGGAGAAGAGCCATCACATAGTACAAAGCAAGGTGATAAGCGATTAACAATACACTTACTCTAGACCTGATAGTCAAGGAACTTGAGCCACTCCTTTCATGAAGGGATGGTGAACAGAGGTGAAGACTAGGTGTAGCATTTCAACTTAGGTTGTGAGTGGTGTGAAATTGCAGGGGGTCTTGGTGCTCATCCTGTGTTCGTGTTTCCTTTCGAAATTAGACTGCAGTGTTTTTATGATATATGGTTCATTTATACACCCTGAGTCTACCATGGAGGGAGGGTTCAGAACATTCACATCTCAATATCATTCTTTGGTCCTTTCTTTGAAGCAGCAGGCTTAGGTCTACAAACAGAGGAACCAGCCTGTTCCAGCCTGCCCGCCAAGAGTTCTTGCCAGCCCCCTTCTCCCCTGCTTTTCAGACCTCATGCAAAACACCACAATTTTCCTTCAGCCTACATCACCCAGCATTAAGCAAGATGGTTTGCAACTTGTATATATGCCTGTATATTGAAGAGCTCTCCTTTCCTTTTCCCCCTTTGGATTTCTTACACGATTCCAGCGATAGCGAAACATGTTGCATTCAGCATTTCAAGTATACTTCTGTTATTTTAAGGATGCCTCGAGGATATCTTTAGTTGCATAAAAGTCAGGGCAAAACACGGATCGTGAGGACTTGTTTGGTTTGATAAAAAATACTGGACAAGTATTTGAGAAAGTGCACTGAAACAGTCAGGGTACTTTCAGGAACTTGGCTTTGGAAAAAGTACTGTGTACTTTTCTGGTTCTGCCACTGTCAGCCAAAATGATACTTAGTACATTTAAAATGGCACCAATTTCATGTTCATTTTGCGCCCCGCCCCACCCATCCACTTTTTTCATTGTACACAATACGTTCTCAACAATTTCTCAAAGAAAATAATAAAAATACAGTGTAAAAATAAGTAAAACAATTAACAATACTAATGTATATACAGTTGTACCTCTGATTACGAACTTAATTCATTCCGGAGGTCCGTTCTTAACCTGAAACTGTTCTTAACTTGAAGCACCACTTTAGCTAATGGGGCCTCCCGCTGCCGCTGCGCAATTTCTGTTCTCATCCTAAAGGAAAGTTCTTAACCTGAGGTACTATTTCTGGGTTAGCGGAGTCTGTAACCTGAAGCGTATGTAACCTGAAGCAAATGTAACCTGAGGTACCACTGTACACTCATTAAAAAATACACTCCCCCAACAAAAGCCCCTAAACAATTCCCCAGTCCAAAAATACAAATACAAAAATCCAAATTAACATATAACATTTTAAAACAACCCCACCCCCAAATAAAACAACAAATATACTCTGAGTAGGACGATTAAATACCAGTCTCCCTGCCCCCATTTCATCAATCTTTATTGAGTTATAATGAATATATCCATACAGTACTTGCCATTACAAGCTTACAACATAAGAAAGAAAGAAAAGAAAAATGCAAGATAAGGACAAGTGTATAAAAATCAAGGAAAAAAGAAGAGAAAAAACATACATAATTATGAAATTCCTCAACATTATTTTGTTAATACAATGATTATTCACCCATTAGAAATAAAAAGTGCCGCAAACATTTAAAAAGACTTCCAAGTAGTCTCACTGTACTTTATCTGTTATGTACATTATACCGCACAGTTACCTGTTTCTTGTGATTTTTCATTATACCTCAGTTACCTTTTATGAATTTCAAGGGTCAGTCTAATTCTGCCAGGAGATTTCTGTTTACACTATATTTTTTTTAAGTATTCTTTATATATTCTCCATTCCTTATAGACTCTGTTGTGTCTGACCTCTAACTCTTCCTGTCATCTTTGCTAGCTGCAGGTATTCTACCATTAGATTCTGCCAATCCACTATACTGGGTATTGATTGACTCTTCCAGTTTCTTGCCACTAATATTCTGGCAGCTGTTATCCCATATATGGTCAATGGTCTTTTTGATTTTCCAAGTTCCTTTGGCAGCATGCTTAGGAGGATGATTTCCGGTCTTTTTCAAAAAGTAAGTTTAAGTAGTTTTTTGACTTCCTCGAATATATTATTCCAAAATTCACGGATTTCTATGCAATTCCACCATATGTGTAGATAGGACCCTTTCTCTTTTTTACATCTCCAACACATGGGTGATTTGTTTTTATACATTTTGGCAAGTTTTGCCGGGGTTTGGTGAATACCAGTCTTTGGACACAATTATTTTCATTGCAGACATGTTCATGTACGGAAGGGCTTTGTAAAATTCATGACATTTGCAGAATACCGAAGACTTCAGAATACCACAGGAACATGACTGTGTGTATATGATAGATGACAATAGGGAATCCTATTGCTTGTGGCCAACCCCACTCTTTTCTCAATTTCCTCTAATTCTTTTAGTTGTGCTTTTATGAGAGCTAGTGTGGTGCAGTGGTTAGAATGCTGGTCTAGGACCTGGGAGACCAGGGTTCAAATCCCTGTGCAGCCATAAAACTCACTGGGTGACCTTGAGCCAGTTATTATCTCTGAGCCTAATCTATCTTCTTGAGATTTTTGTGAGGATAAAAAGGAGAGGGGGAGAAGTGTGTGTGTGTGTGTGTGTGTGTGTGTGTGTGTGTCACATTGAAATCCTTGGGGAAAATGTGGGATATAAATGTAATATGAATGTGTGTGTGTGTGTGTGTGTGTATGAATGAATGAATGAATATGTGTGTGCATGGGTATGTTCCATGATCACATGCAATTTGTCATATACATGATAAATAATTCCTTTTCCTAAACTTCCCTTGTTTCTCTAGAGGCTATATATGCCTGCATATTTTTCTCTTCTTTATTGCAGCTCTGGCAAGCCAAGATATCTTGATTTCAGGTAGATGCTCGCTTTATTACATCAGTATTATTATTATTCAGTATTTACTGGATACTCATAACCGGTAGAAGATAAGATTATTTAGAAAAAAGAAAGTCAGCAGATTAGTTGTTTGTTTTTACCAGCAAACAGAGAATAAATACACTTTTGATTAACAACTTTGCCTTATGAAATAACTAATAGAAAAGTCACTCCAATAAATGTGCTTTCAAAGTTATGCTCTGTTACATTTCATTCTCATGCTGCTTTGATTTCGGCATGTAAAACAGCAAAAGGTATCAAAAGCGACTTGCTTGTAGTTGCTTTGGAGACGTCCACAATATTTTCAGTCCACAGGAATCTTTTACAAATTAGTCCTTTGCAACATCTCATCAATTTTGCAGCTGTAATCACCTTAGTATTCTTATTAAAATCAAGGATTTGTCTAAAGTGTTTATTCCCAAAGAGCCAAATATGCTTTCCTGTCGCATCCTAAACAGCAAGCCAGGCAAGAGAACAAGCAGAGCTTCAGATTGCCCACTCCAGTGAAATTGTAATTTATTTATTTTAAGGGTTACTTAACTGTGAACATTTGGTGCTACAATTCTGTGTGTGATCATGATTACTGAATGAGATGGGTGGAAGGAACATGCAGCAGCGGAGCAAGCCAATCGGGTGCCTGGGGTGGTGCATGTGCCCTGCACCCAGGGGCCTGACAGGTGCCAGGGTGGGGCGGGGCAAGCAGGGCAGGATGCTCTGCAGGGCTTCTGAGGAGTCTGCCTGCCTCCTCCCACTCAGATGCCCTACAAGGGGGGGGGAGGTGGCAGGTGGACTGTCTGGGGCAGCATGGAGCCTGCGGGTGCCGAAGCCACCGTGTCACTCCCAGGAGAGACGCGTGGCTCAGGTGTTCTGCAGGCACCACAGTGAGTGCCATCTGGCATTTTGTCACCCTCCTCCGTGGTGACCCCCGGGGCGACCCACCCCCACCGCACCCCCTTCCTCCGCCCCTGGGAACTTGGCTCCCTATGGCTGTGATGATGAGTGAAATTTGTTTGGAAGATCCCAGGGATAGCAGCCAATTAAAACTCAGCAGAAATGCATCTAACTTCCAACATACCCTTTAAATGAGCAGGAACTGCATTGAAACACCCTTTTGGATTTGTAAAAATAAAATATAAATGCACTCAGATCCGTCTTTGTTGTTGTTATGTACAGTATTTCCTTCCGGAAATGTGGTGGTGTTGAAAAATGTGCACAGAAACGCCAAATGTGAAGAGCTGCAGTGGTTGCCTAGCTTTTCGGTGTGTTGAAATGTAAACTGACAGCAAATGAACATTTGTAACCCTCTGCAATGTTAGAGATTTACCCTGAAGCATTTTGGAAAACATCAATCATGTAATGGAACCCCACTGCTCTTTCCCTCACCTTTTCACATCCTCCTCCCTCAGACAGCCACATCTGTTTCCTACTGATAGCTTTTAATACACATTCCCTTAATGTCTTCTAACAGGAAGTAGAAACCGAGAGAAGTTTGCGATCACCAGCATTTAAAATCCAGCCTGGGAGCCATTCTGTCATTCCAGGGAAAGATCCAGAAGCAAAAGGTGGCAAACCACTTTCTGACAAGATGCCACCAGTAAATGCGCAGAACAACAACGCTGAAGGTTAGCATAACACTTTTTGATCTGATTTCTTGCTTTCATACTTTGTATAGAACAAGTTAGACAGCAAAACATCAAGCGGGGGAGGGGGAATTCTTCTTCTTCAGCAGCAGCAGCAGCAACAACAACAACAGACCCCCCCCCCCGTAAGATACAGATTCAAAGCAAAATTATAATGATAATATATGGGTAGGCTTCTGAAGTAAACAACATTCGATGCTGTAAAGCACAAATTTATTTGACACTCTTGTAATTTTGAAAGGCAGGTTTTAGTAGTAAAATGTTTGGTGAAGGTGCTTTTGTGATTAAATAAGGGCAAGCTAAAAGAATAACTTTGATTGTTCTCTTTTTGTAAGATAGTTTCCCCAGCTTCAAATAGAACACTATGTTAATTTCTGCAAGCACAGGGCATGTGTGTGTATATATATATATATATATATATATATATATATATATATAGACACACACACACAAAATACCTCTCTAAAACCATGACTGTATAATGAAAGCTGCATTCAATAAAAGGAGGAAAGAAAAAGCTTTCCATCTATTCTTGTTTAGATGATTACCTTAAAATATATTTAATGTTTTTATGATAGAATAGGACAGAATGGTGCCACGTTTTAGTAAAGCTTTCATTGGGTGTAATGTTGATTTATTAAGATTTTGGAAGTGGCATTTAAATGTTAATGCTCAAAACTGCAGATTGCCACAAATTTCAATGTAATTTAAGAACAAAATACAATGCAAGTTTACGTGAAGTACTGAACAGATGCTGTTTGGAATTTCTGAAGAGAAGAATCAATGCTGGAATTTTACATTGTGTATTTTGAAACCGGCAATGTGTTTGTCAAAAATTATCATTGTGGAGAAGCATCCCAATGTTTCTTTAATATTAATGTTGCATATATATCCAGATACCATATTTCACATCCAAACTAAAGTTTGTTTGGAAACCAGATGTTAAGAACAGAGAAGTTTGATGTCATAAACTAATTGGTCACAGTGGGAAGAAGGGAGATCAAGAGGCAGAGAGGAGTCCGGCTAGTGACTCATCTCCCATTGGTGTCTCCCCATCCTGCTGCGACAAACTTTCCTCGCCCCTGACTCCCAGATCCAGGAGAGAGATGAAATGGGAGGAGCAAAGACAAGCTGCATGCAGGCGCAGTCTCCAATTGCTGGCAAGAAGCACCATAGAGGAGACGACCTAGACGGCTGTGGGGAGGCAGGGTCTTTTAGTCTCGGCAACTGATTTCATGGAGTTATAGGGTTGCCATACGTCTGGGGAAACCCAGACATGTGGGCTAACATGCCCATCGGGGCAGAGTTTTGCGTTTTAAAGGAAATGTCCAGGTTTTTTGGGCTCAGGCAGCTCAGGTTTGGGAGGTTCAGGCTGCTCTGCACATTGTGGCCGCTGCCAACCTGAGCTAAGGAAAGAGGTGCCCAGGCATGACAGCAGCCCCACACACCTCTTTCCCTGGCTCAGACTCGCAGCAGCTCAGGCTGTCCTCTTTTTTGCTCTTCAAGATATGGCAACCCTAATGGAGTAGGACCTACAGGGCATGAGTTGCTGTGCACATTAGGCCTGAAACTCAGCTAAGTCTGAAGTTCATGATTCTCTAATCAAGTTAACTCAAGCTTTGAACTGTGTGATTTGCTGACCGGCTTGCTCTGACATTTAAATGTCTTGCGAGATTAAGAGCCTCTTGATGAATTAAATAATTTGGTTAATAATAATAATAATAATAATAATAATAATAATAATGCTTTGTAACTCCCATAGACTTAAATGGGATTATCTAATGTTTAACTTGACAGGTAAGCTCCGTGGAATTCAGTGGGTTGGAGGAGAGGTGAGAACCTACAGCCTTCAGGCATAATTAGTCCTCCCCATTTCCCCACAAGGCCATTTAATATATCCTAATTAGAAGGGTGTGGGTGGGTGGGTGTGTTTAACCCCCCCCCTTCACACCAGTGTCTTGATCAAAGTCAGGCCCTTGTATCTGCCATTTGCTTTAGAAAGCTAGGCAAGCAACTGCTATGCCATGCTGCCCACACTTAAGTATGGCCTCCAGTCAGAACTAGCTTATGTCCCGTTAATTTTAAATGAGATTTAAGCGCTGCAGCCTTGTGGGATTTTTATTCAGGCATTTCAGTATCGATTGCGGGCTTTTAATTACTTTTATGTTGCCTTGAACATTTTATGAGGAGGTGGAGTGTAAATATACGGCCCAACTCTGTGAGCACCATCTCCGTCCATCTACAGATGCTATCTTACTTTGAAATACTAGGGGAGGAATTGTGCAAAGGTTTTTCCAGATAGAATGATCTCCTCTCTCCTCCCCCCATGTGCTGTTCTGGTCAGTCTCCTGACCCTGCCCCCAAACCAGTTTTCAGGACCTCCTCCAACCATGTGACGTCACAAGCGTGTTGCATGTGACATCACCTGCACGCGCAGGGCACCCACAATGTTGGGCTGAACCTGGTGAGACTTGCGTCAGGACTCACTGTTTAATTGCTAGCTAAAGGACAGTGTTTTCCTCAGCGAGTGCAGGACGCGGGTGGCGCTGTGGGTTAAACCACAGAGCCTAGGACTTGACAATCAGAAGATCGGCGGTTTGAATCCCCGCGACGGGGTGAGTTCCCATTGCTCAGTCCCTGGTCCTGCCAACCTAGCAGTCCGAAAGCACGTCAAAGTGCAAGTAGATAAATAGGTACCACTCCAGCGGGAAGGTAAATGGCGTTTCCGTGTGCTGCTCTGGTTCACCAGAAGCAGCTTAGTCATGCTGGCCACAAGACCCAGAAGCTGTACGCCGGCTCCCTCGGCCAATAAAGCGAGATGAGCGCTGCAACCCCAGAGTCGGTCACGACTGGACCTAATGGTCAGGGGTCCCTTTACCTTTACCTTAAAGGACAGTGTTTTCCTGAGCAAGTGGAGTGTGTCATACCCTACAACCAGGTAATGTGACTGTGGAAGCAGTCCGCTCTTAGAGGCCTCAGGTTAGGGGATGTGGGCCTCTTCTGCAAGCATGAGCTTTCAGTGCCTCTTATTTAAGACGTTAAGCGCTGTAAATAAGAATGACAAGAAAATACGATGATGTCTGTTTGATTTGCTCTTATTTATGCACGCCAGTGAAATCTCCACATCAACCTTGATCTCTCATCCTTGAGAGAAGCGCTATCTTTTGGCCTCTGCCAAGCAAACCTTTCGGAAGCAAGGTGACATGAATAAGGAATGAGCAAGATCCTGTCAGAGACGTGCGTGAACTTTACCTTGTTTGCGCATTAACCAGAGCAGCAGGATCCATGGATATAGGAGTAGAATTTCCATTTAGGGAAAACATACTTTTCTCAGAAATGTGCTCCTTAAAAAGAGATTTTTGTCATGCTTTCCGCAAGTCAGACTCATAAATCAGTGGGCTGAATGGCTCTAACACAGCCTCTTTCATATTTATAACACTTAGGCTGTCAACGGCTAAGGGGTAATAAGCAGGCACATTTTTAGCCAAATGATTTCATATGATGTAGCATGAACGATGAAATGCAACTTGATAACAATCCATTTGTCATTCAGTGACATACCAAACTGGACACTTAAATCACATGATTAAGGATATTTTGACATTTGTATTACTCATCTGTGTTTCTGAGAGAGTTATTAGATGGCCATTGTGCTATGGGGCTGATTCTGCCTCCCCCTTCCAAACTGTCTTCTTTAGTTGCAGCAAATCAAACACCCATTAATTTGGTTTCATATAAATTCTGTTTTGACCTGCCAAAGCTAAGGAGAAACATTCAGGGTTTGTTTTTTGTTTGTCTCTCAGTAATTTAATTCTTACTTCAGAGTACAGACTTTTCTTTCTCTTTCTTTCCATCTTTCCCTTTTTTCTGCCTTCCTAATCCAGAATTTTGAAATGTGAGGCACTTGGGAAATGGGGTCAATGGAACCCCCAAAGAGAACAAAAAGTCAGTATTTGTTCTCTGGCAGATGGTGTATCTCTGAGGTTAAAACCCCACTTGAAATTATACAGGAGGGGAAGGCAGAGAAAAACATTGTTTTTTGACCACTAAGAATTCAGTGAAGGGCACATTGGTGTGATTCCCTCCACATCACCGGTACAAAAGGAAACATATAATTAAAATGAAGCTCTGAAGGTCAGCCTTGCAATAAAAGCAACTGAGAGCCTCTCTGCTCCCCATTCTGTCAATAGGAAAAGCAGAATCGCCCAAATCAAATTCCCACTAGGCAATGATATTCCTAATGCAGCAGGCTGCCAGATGATTATATTAACAAGGCTTGTTGGAACAAATTCTAGCTAATAATGTAAGAACAATACTTAATGATACTACACTTTCCCTACATGCTCACTTCATATAAGTAGGACACTTCATATACATGGCACTTCATATGCACTTGGCAGAGGCAGATCTGTCTACTTCTGGTCTGTATCACTTTTGCATATCTCAGCCCGTAATTCTATTCTGTTCCTTTTCTGCATTAGTTGGCCTTTTGTAAAAGAAAGAAAAGTGTTCAGAATTCATATTTTAATGTATATTTTAAATGGCATTTAAATGCATATATTCTCTCATGTTTAAATATTTTGACATGTTAAAAAACTGCTGAGAGCTGCATTGCAGCCATTGGAGAATTACAGAATGTTTGATACTGAAGTACAGATCCTTGCATCAAGAGGAGCAGATCATGTTGTTTTGTACAAGAATTCATGAAGAACCGACTCCCCAAGCATACCTGAATACATTGGGTTATGTCAGGGAACTGCCATCTGAGACTAAGGAGGTGAAAGGGCTCATGGAGGGTGAGAGAGACCATTCAGCGGAGGAGGGGACCAGCAGGGGGAGAAGTGGAGTTCCAAGGGAAAGTGAGTCGGAGGGAGGGCTCAGAGACACTTCAAGCGGGAGCAGCGGGGAGATTTCAGGACCTCCTGTAGGGACACCCACTCCTCGGCGGAAACTGTCACGCCGAGAGTCCAGAAGACGCGTTTCCGTTAAGGAGCTTTCATGCTGGAAGAAGTTCCGTAAACGCCCACTGTCCGATTCAACGAGCGATTGATGGAGTCATGCTTAAGGAGCTCCATCACAGACAGAGGTTTGGGGACTTAGCCAAACTCTGAGGGATTAGGATTTTACGCACAAGCAGCTCATCATCCCATCACAGGTTATATGCAACAATCATTCTCAGAGCAAACACATTGAAATTGATAGGTAAAAACTAACTTAGGGACATTTTCTTCTTTGAACAGAAGGGTACAATCCATTATTTTGGGGAGCACTGTTGGGCCACAGACTCCCCATCCCTGAAACTGATAACAGCAATAAAATAGGCTAGCATGATTGGGTTCATATACAAGCAAGGAAGTGTGGGTGGGGAATGTGTTTAAAGCAAGGATATGGTGGTTTTTGAAATGCCACCATGTGGGCTTAAAAGCAGAATTGAGATACGTATTGGAGACTCCCCAGTTCATAAAACATATGCTCTTGGTACAAGAAGTGCTCTCAGTAGCTGCAACAGATTGTCTTCTTTCTGGTTTTCAGTTTCTTGTCTCTTGGACAGCGCATGTGAATTAGTTAGTCAGGTGCTTCAGGTGTTAAAGTTGGCCTCTAATAAAAGTACAAGGTGAAGAGTAAGTGCATTTCCTCCTTTCCTACACAAAATTATAAATGCCTTTAGGCCTCCTCCCTTTGGTTTGCAGCCTGTTGTCAATGATGCTGATGCTGAATATTATAGAGCTGGAAAAAGGCAGAGAAAGGGCAGCAAACATTACACACACATATTGCCCTTATGTCCTGCTCGTGGGATTCCCAGAGGAATCTGGTAGGTCACTGTGAGAACAGGATGCTGGGCAAGATCAAGCCTTTGGTCTCCTCCAGCAAGACTTTTCATATGTTCTTAAGCTACATGATGTGGTGAAAGAAGATTGAAATAATTTTTTCCTCTCCTGTCCCCATGTACCCCTGCACCTCCTCCAAATGCACCCTGGAACATCAGAGGAAACCCCTGAACATTGTGGAGGAGAGGGAAATTGTTCTGCTTGGCCAGCAGAGACGCTTGATGGAATGATCAGAAGAATTCCTTCCAACGTTTCCAAGTGTGTTTCTAGTCTGAAATGTCACTGAGTAAAAATGAAATTTTGTGTTTATTATCTTCCAGCACTTTCTGAATCAAGTTTGATCAGATGTTTCCGTTTGTTTCAAGGTCAGCCTGGTAAATGCAGCTTGCATTCCAAGTTAAGCCTCCCCACCAATAACACCATCCAAACTCTTCTCCTTGTTCCTTGTAACAAAAGTTCTCTAGAATGTACTTTTCTGCATTAAGAACTCTCTCTGTGATCCTATTCTGTTCAGTGGGCTTTGCACAAGACAGAGGAGGATTCAGATTCTGTTAGGAATTCTGTCAATGATGCACACTGAAAGAAATAAAGCTCAGCTTTGGGGGTAATTACAGATGAGGATGAAGCTTACTTGGGATACCAGGGCCCCTAGGCCAAAGTCTCAAGTTGGGAATGGGTCAGAGGGAACACTTGCATTTCCCTCGCACAACATGAGAAGTGTATTTAAGCAATCTGAGGTGCTGATTCTTCCCTTTGTAAATGATCTGTTGCCTGCAGCTGCACTTTTTAATTCCATATATGGTCCCTTTGATGATTTAGTTGTTAATGCTTGTAATGGAAAAGTATCCTCTATTTAGAGTTTGTAGGTAGTGCGAACAGAATCTCCAGGTCTTTGAAATGGTGAAGATTCATGCCAGCGCTCTATGATACATGAGCTGGCAGAATGGCCAAATAGAAACTACAGGCAATGTCAGTGTGACTCCCTTCAGAGGATGAGTGAGTGCTCTTGTGATGATTACACTGTCTTCCCAACAAGACGATGACATCAGAGGGACTGCCAATGGCCGAGAGGCTGAAGCAACAGAGTGGAAGGTTATAGCTCTCCTCCTCACTTCTACTCACTCACCAATCCCTAAAGAGTGTCTAGTCAATAGACCCAGCTGTTGTAACTGAAACTCATTACTCATCCATGCCCCTAGGTTCCTCTTGCCTTCCCACAGACAACTGAGCATGGAGGTTGGGTATTCCCCTCCGAGCCCAGTGCCAGGCAGACCACTTGAAAGGCCTCCAGAATAAACAGCTCTGGAAATCCAGCTACTCATCCATGGGGAGCCCATCTTTTATGTCCTTAAGCCAAGGGTACTGTGCCTTTTTCAGAGTTCATGGCTGACGGCAGTGAGGCAGCCAGGCGGGTGCAATTCTACCCAGTAAGGAGATGCAACGGTGAGGAAAGCTGTGCCAGTTGCTCCTCTGTCTACCAGGCAACGTTCAAAGAAGACACTGTTTAGTCAGTGGGGTAGAAGCATATTACTTCAAATTCACTTGCGTACCCTACTGCATTCACAACCCTAAAAAAAAGAATAGATTCTTAGAGGAAAGGGAGAAAGGTAGGGATGGAGAGAGAGAGAGAGAGAGAGAGAGAGAGAGAGAGAGAATAAAAAAGTGAGGTGAAAGGATGGGAGCACATCAATTTGACATAAAACTCCAGAAGACAGAACATAGTTTAAAAGTTCTTTACTCGGTGGTTAGATGAGCTCTTGCAACTGTTAACTGAAGGAATTCTATGCCTTAGGTTTTCAGATGATTTTCAGCTCTTAGACTCACAAGTTTTGCCTTGCAGTTACTCTGAGTAGGATATAATAGTCCCAGCAGGACCTCCAGGAAGGTAGGTTTGTGCCTTGTGAAAGCTTCACTCACATCTCCCTGGGGTGGGATTAGGGATGGGCAGAGCTGCCCATTTCTGTTCCTTTCAGTTTCTGCTTTTACCATTTTAAAGTTCAGCTCTCCACATTTCCCCATCAGTTTGCTTTTAAAAGAAAGTCCTCATGAAATTTATCTTAATATACACATAAATTTGTATGCCCATCTTTTGTAAACACATGTTTGCAAAGCAATTTGCTCTTACATAACACATTTCTCTATGCTATTTTTCACTAATAGCTGCTTTTCCATACACACATTACCCTAGTATATGCATTTTTGTATGCATCACTGAGCTGGAGAACTCCATTGCAAAATTCAGACAGTTTCTTATTTCAAAGAATAGGTGTATTTTGGTGCATGCATGCATCCATTTGGAAAAGTGTGCATTAGGTAGGTTCAGCTAAAGATGTGAACTGAATCAAATTTCTTCCTCAACTCTAAAGGGACCCCTGACCATTAGGTCCAGTCACGGACAACTCTGGGGTTGTGGCGCTCATCTCACTTTATTGGCGGAGGGAGCCGGCGTACAGCTTCCGGGTCATGTGGCCAGCATGACTAAGCCGCCTCTGGCAAACCAGAGCAGCACACGGAAACACTGTTTACTTTCCCGCCAGAGCAGTACCTATTTATCTACTTGCACTTTGACGTGCTTTCGAACTGCTAGGTGGGTAGGAGCTGGGACCAAACAATGCGAGCTCACCCCGTCATGTGGATTTGAACCGCCAACCTTCTGATCGGCAAGCCCTAGGTTCTGTAGTTTAACCCACAGCACCACCTGCCTCCCTCTCTAGCATCAGCTCTAGGTGGGAGTTAAAATGATGGCTCTTATTTTCCCATTGCATTGTCCTTTCCCACTGAGCAGCTCCCATGCTGCTGCAATTCCCATCCTTTCTTGCATATGTAGCTCTCACCTCTTTCTTGCATGATGCTGACTTCCATGCACAGAGGCTACAATACAGATGTGCTTTATGCAGTGTCGGAGACACTGCTTGTGCGGAACCATGTTTGTCGCAGTAGGGCTTGAACCTTTGTACTCTGACATTCTCCATGCAGGCCTCATTCCTGGAGCATCATGACTGTTTGTGCAGAGGGTGGGCACTGCTGTCCTCTCATTCCTGATGGTTGCTTGTGCATTGTGCAGAGGCCATGTGTGCATAATGAGAATGTCCAGCTGCCGTGCACCGACCGGTTCTTTCTATGCACAATTAGAGAGCATCAGTGGCATGATTGAGGGTTGGCAGCAGAGCTTCCAGGAATGCTTGAGGGAGTGCTGGCATTGGCACATTAGCTTTTGTTTCTGCAGCTATTTTGCTGTTGACCTTGATATTGGTTTGTATCGGGTTGTGACATGTCTGTGGCAGCCCTGGCGTAGCGACTTACCAGCATACCAAGGATCATAAGATTGCCCTGTAATTTAGACAATTTAAATACTGTCAGCAAACTGTTAATTGCACACCTCCCCGGCTAATCTCATTTGCTGCTAACCAGAATGACGGCTGAGGAAGATAATGTATTGAAGTCTGGAAAACGAAGTTGAAATAGAACCTGAACATTTTCATCTAGTAGAGATGGATGTTGTTAGCTTGTTGAGAGGAAGTGAAGGTTAAGCCTTTTCCTTTTTGAAAAAAAACACACGCCCTCAGTTATGTGGGAGTGTGGCTTCCATCAACCTTGAAATTATACTTGTTTAGAGCATGGAAACTGTAATTGATAAACCACAGCAGTAAGTACCAGTAGCTAGCTGCTGTTGGATTAACATAATTTGAAAAATGTGAATAGTCATCGACGGAGTTCACCTTGCACTTTTGTTGGCTTTATAACAATGTCACGCCCAGAGTGATTGCTCATTTATCCCAGATTGTGTGCTAGAGGACTTGGATTCTATGCCCTTGTTCCAGGGAATTTATTTCAGCGGCAGATAGAAACACGTATTTCCTTAAATCTGACAAGCATTTGGAGAGCTGATGTCGGTACACACATCAGTCCTTGTCACATTGGTAAACAAGATTAGAATTCTTATTTATTATTATTTTAAACCCTCTTGCCATACATTTTAGTTGTATGAGAGAGTGTGTGTGTGTGTGTGTTGTGTATTTTCTGTTTTATTTTATCTCTCCGGGATTTAAGTCCCACCTTTAACAGATTTATCATTTCCCCCCCCCCTTCTTTTCTTTTTCACCATTTGGGCCTGTTCCTACCATCCTGGGTGCATCTGTCCACATACAAATCCTTGAGTAAAAAAGAGAAAGACAGTGAAAACCAGGCTACTTTCCCCCTACTTTCAGGTCACAGGGTCTGTGTTCCTTGCAGGATAATTGCAGCCTCCTTCCATAAATGTGTGAAAACGCTGCCATCAGGCGCCATGTGATCAATCAGCATGGATCGCTGTCCTTAATTACTTCAGGCTTTAATTGCTTTAATTGACTCAACCAAATATCTAGTGGAGGCAAAGCTGAGAAGCAATCTGCATGCTTGATGGCAGCTGGATCATACCTCTAACTTACTTGATGAATCTTAGCTACCGTTCATACGGTTTTAATGCATGCTTACTAATTGGGGGACAAAACTGAAGTTTGTTAAGCTTCCTACCAAAAAAGTGGGGTGGAGGGAGAGACAAACAGCTGACACTTCCCAAAGTGTCACATCAGGGACCCTCAGATCTGGGGGCCAAACAGGGAACCAGGATTCCCTGACTGCTCCATAGGCCACACACTCTCCTGAGCCACACTGCTCACCCAGACTGGCTTTGCAACCTTCTTGAGTGTTTTCGCCTGGCCTTGATCATGCATGGAGGGAGGACAGAGTGGGGTGTGGAGAAGCTAGCCTACTGTACTAAGGTAAAATCCGCATTTCATTCTCCGCCCACTTCTGCTTCTGTTCCCACCCACCATTGGTATGCTGCTCTCAGAAAGGAATAGTAGAATCATTGAATTGTAGAGTTGGAAGTGACTCTGAGGATCATCTAGTCCAAACGCCTGCAGTACAGGAATATGCAGGGCTCGAACCTGCAACCTTGGCGTTACCAGCACCACACTCTAACCAACTGAGCTATCCAGGCTGCAATGTGGCCCTTGAGCTGAGAAAGGGTCCCCACCTCTGTGTTTATGAATTGATTAACAGAGAGGCAGTGCTGGTAGGAAGCAGCTCCAATGAAAAGTAAGATGGGTATGAAGGCATTCACTTCAAAACAAGCCAAGGATGTACAAAAGCTCCCCAAGGGAGGTGGTAGGGCACAAAGATGATCTATAAGACAATGGTTGAGAAGGAGAGCACTACCCCTTTGTATGACTGCATGTATCAATTTGTATTTCTTTATTTCTTCTTTTAAGTATTGTAAGCCACTCAGGGAACTCTAAGTTATGGGGCAGCAGACAGATGTCATACATAAATAAGCAGATGGTATCTTGCCTCCATGACATCCATGCCATTCCTAGTGGTGCAGCAGTAAAACTACTAGCACATTTGCAGAGCTAATCAGGGTACAGTATGGTTTCAAGTTGGATGGGGGCCCGAGAGTCGAGGTTCTTGCATTGCAGGGAGTTGGACTAGATGACCCTTAAGGTCCCTTCCAACTCTACAATTTTATGATTATATTGTTCCATAGTCTATGGAATAAGATGTCAGGAAAACTAAAGGTGGATAGTGAGGGGTGTGGTAAGAGGCCTCTTGTTCCTATTAGCTGTTCATCTCCTTAAGGAACCTTCCTTCACTTATTCAGGGATGTGACTCACAAGTTGAGTGCAGAACTATTGAAAACTTGACTTTAAATTGAATATAGGATGATTATATATCATCCTGGAAATATACCAGAGTATGTAACTTTTGGGGGGGGGGATAAAATAAATATTGAGGGTGGAATTGTTGTGTGTGCAGAACAAGATCAATCAGTGCAACAGGACTTTTTAGGCAGAGTTAGATAGTCATGAATTCTAAATTTTATAAAGGATCTCTCTATTGGGGGGGTGCTAATTCGAGAACTGATAATCATCACCCTATATTTGTTTAGACCTGCCCTGGATTATGTTCCTTGATCATGCTAATACATGACAAAAAGGTGATAGATAATTTAGGGATCCAAATAAAGGCATACTTTGTCATCATCCTGTGTGAAAATAGCATTTACTGGCCTGGGATCCACGCCATTGTTTTATTTTAATACTCGGTACTCATTCTTCCTTGTGTATAAAATTAGCTTCACAATAGAATTGGAAAGTGTGGCTTCTCTCTTTGTGGTTAGGGGTAATTATACAGTCAACTCACTAGGTGGCACTTTACTTAGTTGTATTTGCGGGAGTCAGGCATTCCCTGTGTCACCTCTGTTTTTGCTAGAGAGAGACAATAAAGTTTTTTGTCTAACTTTCTGACTGGTTTGCCTCTAAGCTTTCCATGATATCCTCAATGCTTAAAAGAAATGTACTAATGTATGCTCCTGTCTAGAAGCTGCATTTTCTAACTTAGAAGATACACTTGTATGTATGCAAGAAACTGCTACCACCACCCTGATCTAGACATTTGGCTAGACTTACACAAATGGTCTTCCCTCCAAATTCCACAAATGTTTCACCTGATCAGGGTGCTCCCAACAATACAGTACAGGCAAAACTTGGCATGACAGCCTTGGGATGTGTGGAATTCCTGTGAGGAGCTTCACTCCTTTTCTCAAACCCCTATCAACATTCCTCAGATGTTTTGACTGATGACCCTTCCTCCAAATTCAATTCATATTTCACAGTAAGCAGAGTTTCACTGGTGAATCTATTATCAACCTCACAGGCTTGGGAATAGAGAGTCGTGATGCAGAGGTGACCAGGGGGGGGAAATGCACTCATGGCTACTTCACTTTGAACTTGACACTTTGAGCAAGTTGTCGGACTGAGTTTTGGCTCAGGTTAAAAATTTAAAAAACCCTGTTCCAGTCAGGGTCAATTTCATTTTAAAATAATAATATCAATTTTATTGAAAGTTATTTTTAACATATTAAACATGAAAATTCAAACTCACAAGAAAATAGAAAACAGAAAGCAGATAGGAAAAAAGAGAATAAAAAGTCTTTTTAGTTATTCTTTAACTATCACATTTATGTCATGCATAGGATATCATTCCTAGAAAGAAAGGCAGACTCCCGCAGCTCTCACCTGGCTGCCTACCTCTTCTCCCAGTGCTTTTTTTCATGCACATCCCCAGAGTTTAATGTGCTACTCCCTAAAAAATATGGACTTCTTGGTTTAAAGGAAACATTTCCCTCACAAAATAACCTGCTGTATAACCTCCATTAAATAAATGCTAATCCAAAGCATATATATTGTTTGGCAGAATAGGAGTTTAAAATAATAATAAAAATTCCCTCACAAAATAACTTGGTATGCATAAATTAAGGGGAAAGCGGTAGAAATGTTAATCTAAAGCATTGTGGGGTTGTTCCTATTTTGGTAGGATAATTGGAGTTCTTGTTTTATATAGGGGGGAAAAACTTAAGGAGGAATGACTAGAGGGTTAGGTAAGTGAAACTTTGATTGACTGAACAAGTGCTTATGCCATCCATAGAGATATGACAAAAGGACACTCTAAGATGGCCTTTACTAACAGGTTCCTAGAGCTAGTAGTCGACTCAGGCACTGGCTCATCAGGCCTCAGCCCCTAAAAATAGGTGCCAAGTGCCATGTTCTGCATGCAGGGCTAAAATAAAACCAGCTGTCTCAATCCACTCACTTGAGAGAAGGGAGAGGTGTGCGTTTCAGTGGAGCTGGTCTCCACTAGACTCTGTATTCAGGGGACTGGGAACTTTGTCTCGCAAAGAAAACCAAGCAAAACCAAGTCTGTGTGGAGAGGACTATAAAGATTTTTCAGTGACAAAGAGGCTGCGGTTCTCTCACAGAGTTCTGAACATTAGGAAAGGTAAGTGGGTTGGGCATTATTCTCTGTGTTCATGTGAGTGGGAAGCAAGACATTCCTGTGTGAGTGGTGAACAGAAACTGCTTCCCTCTCAAGACATGGATTTTAAGTGGAGATTATAGATACAGCATGGCATTTATTGATACAGGGCTGAGAGGGAGCAAGAACACCTGAGTGGCATTTAAATGTTATTTTAGAATCATCAACAACAACAGCAAAATGGCCAATACTTGGAATCTCACACCACTCTCTCAACCTGTGGCACTCACTGGCTTTGCTTTGTTAGTTTGTGTGGACTTCTAGCTGAGCGGCTGTGGACTGATCAGGTTTGTGCACGCAAACATCACACACTATGATATATTGGATAAACACCACATGGATACATTTTCAGCACCTAATCATAATGATTGCAGCCGGAGATCAAACCCCAAACTGCAAGATTGCACTCCCAATTCCACTTCGTTGGACATAAACCTTGGTTTGATCTGAACAAACCCCATTGAAGTTAATAGCACCCGCTGCATGAAAATCTCTCTCTCTAATTCCTGAGTGCATCAGCATTTTTTAATTAAAACAGCAATTGTCATTTTCATAGCAGCTCAAGTACATCATAATATTTAACACAGCCTTCCTGAACCTGATGCATTCCACATGTTTTGAAGCACAATTCTCTGACCTTTGGTGTCAGGGGCTGACAGGAGGGGATGTCCAAAACATCTGGAGGGCACAAAGGTTTTGTTGTAAAGAGATAGCACACCATCTAAAGGTAGCATTTATGACACTGTGCAAATGTAGGATTGAAGTGAGAACTGAAATTGCCATGGATGTTTAAAATCACCGGGTGGAATTCAATGCAAGAGGAATTCAGTGTGGTGGGAAATGAGGCCCTCCCCTCGTGCTCCCCTGAGCCTGTTCTTGGGGTGTCCCCAACGACCGGAGCAGATTTAAGGGGTACGCAGGTGGGTGAGATGGTGGGTGTTCTTGTTGTGTGAGAGGACCTCACTTCATGCATTCAACAACTTAAGGCAAGAACACAGAAGGGGGCCTCGAAGCAAAACTAGTAATTAAGAATAAGAAATACAGATCGTTTGAACAGTTTATCTTTTTTGCTTGCTTTTGAATAGTGTGTATGATGTCTGAAAAGTTTTGAACAGATCTTAGAAATTAGCACTGAAACTAGCAGAAGTTTTATACAGCACTGAGTACAATAACTTTTCAAATGTCATATATGGTTAGTGTTAATTTGTTTCTGGTTACATTGTCACGACAGTAATTATTGCGCTGGTATGAACTCTTGTTGGAAAGATTGGCTAGTAATACTCCCAAGTATTTCATGCTAGGTAGGTGCTTTGTTTTTGGTTCTTTTGCCTCCTAATTATTTATTTCAATGGTGAGCTAATACGATAGGGTATTAGATTACACATGACTTGTTCCTTCAGTGAGATCACCGCCCCTAATTGTGCCATGTTGGCTAATAAGTTCACAAGGTATTCAGAAGCAATCCTCACGCAGCCTACCCCATTACTCCAGCATGTATTTAAGGACCGTTACCAAGCTGCAATCTTTATAAAAATAGACATGCTGAAAATAAAGAGGCATGTCCCTCTATCGCTAATATAAACCAACAGCTTAGTGCTTTACAATTAGCACTGTGGTGAAGATCTAGGGATTCTGACTGAAATGTTTGTGGTATTAATAGGCATTGGGTTGCTTTTCCCTACCTCCCTTACCCCCAAGAGCATTCCACTTGGACTTCAAAGTTTAATTAAACCTGAAGTTATTGCTTGTTGAACCTAGCATTCAACACAACTTCCCAAAAGAATTATCTGTTTTTCATTTCAAAATCATATCTACGCCGACTTCAGCATATGGTGTTAGTATGCTCACACACACAGCCAGCTCAGCCCAAAATGGCACAGTCAACGTGCAATGACTGCAGAAAAATGGCTGTGCAACTGTGCAATTAGTCCTTCTTTTTCACCATAAGCATAGCTCAAGACAACTGATCTAACAACTTTTCTACTTCTTGATATTTTGCACTGATATTCTGGCCTGAAATTGAATTTTTCAAACCAGGATGATGGAAACAAACAGGAAGATAAAGTATTGGTTGTGGCAGAATAACCTTCAGCAGTGGAGATAACTCCTTGCACCAGCACTACTCGCATTTTGAAAGTGCTTTCTCTCCCTGCTGAAGTAGGGAGTGGTCCAGCCTTCTCTGTTTCAGCAAGGAGAGCTTTTGAGATCGGACCCTCAAGGTGTCCCTGCTTTCCAGGGACAGCCCTGGATTTATAGAAGCCATCCTGGTTTCTGATTTGATCCTGAAATGTCCTGCTTTTCCTTAGAATGTCCTTATTTTCATCGGAGAAATGTTGGAGGGTATAGAGTTATGTGACCCACGAGCCAAGGAGCCCTGTATAGGAAAGTTTTTTTTAATGCTTAATGTTTTATTATGTTTTTATGTATGCTGGAAGCTGCTCAGAGTGACTGGGGCAACCCAGTCAGATGGGCAGGGTATAAATATTATTATTATTATTATTATTGTTATGGAATAATAATTACAGATGTCCTTATTGGAGGGTATGGGAGAGTGAGGATTGCACTCTCCCCATTTTTAAGTGTGTGTGAGGGAGAGTGTGTGTGTGTGTGTGTGTGTGAGAGAGAGAGAGAGAGAGAGAGAGAGAGAGAGAGAGACTATGTGCACATGAATGAATATGTGCAGGCCACACCTACCACAAGCTTCTAACATTAAGTTGCCTACTTCTTTTTCTAATAGTTCTTTCACATACCTCTCATTTAGGTTCTTCTTACTCTCCCAATATCTTTCAAGTTATGTTCCCACATTGTCTAGTAGGCACTTATCTCTTTGCCACCACCATCTCCATCTCCAGCCCCCCAAAATTTAGCATTGTTGACCATCCATCTTATATCTGAGGTTCATCTTTACTTCTGAACTTCTAAGGCCAGCTGAGGTCCTAAACAACTTCAAGACTGCTGCCTCAGGATTGCACTGAAGGTACAGATTCAGGTTCATCCTGGGGCAGATTATTTTGGGCTGCGAGTCTATCTGCAGCTTTTGGTTTAATCAAGCAGTGCCTTGGCATCATTCGATGTCTGACATTCAAACAAGTTATGTTGTTTTCTTCCCTCCTTATCACTTAAACACTTAATGTCAAATTAGCCAGGGATGAAAAGGTATGTGTACTTTGGAGGATGCTAAAATTAGACGAACAAGTAGTTCCTGACTATTTTGAATAGATCCAGGAAAGGGACAAACAGGAAAACAGTTTCCAATGTAGTGCTGAGAAACTCCAAGGATTTACACTTTTGAAACAGGACTTTCCTTCTTCCTCCCTCTGTGCACTACCTAAATCTGTTCTAGGTGTTCCCCTAACCTTCCAGAGCAAATGGGGCATGTGCAAGCAGAGGACAGTGGACATCCTGCTGCACAAACACAAATCCTTACACTGGCAGGATGGTTACTCAGTGCTACATTAGATACAAAGCTTGCTTTGGTGCTTAATGGGGGTGGGGGGACCTGTGAATTGGGAAAGCTGCCATGGCTTTTCTGCAGTGAGCTGTGAGAATGCACAATAACTGCAGGGTCAAAGGGTTGCAGCCATGATAATCTCAACCCATACATCAGAGGAGGGCAATGTGTGGTTCTGGGCCTGTATGCAGCTCTCTGACAAATTTTTAAAGCCCTCTGCAAACTATCAGTTTGTGATGAAAGGCTCTGTTGCAAAAATCAGTACACTGTCCCAACATAGGCTTGGCTGCAGGATACACATTCCTAAGGCATGGCAGAGCTGTACAATATATGGCTAGGTGTAAACTTACCACTTACAGGTCCTTATAATATCAGTGGAAACAGTTGGTCCTGGCAAGTATTAACCACTTTCAATTTTAACCTGAGGATTGTCATTTATTCGGTTTTAACTTTAACTTTAATTTATTTGAATTAATTTTGGGATGCATTTTAATCGATTGATTGCTTGTTTTTATGCATATTGTATTATGCATATGATGCTCTGAGTCCGGCTCCGGCTGGGGAGGGCGGGGTACAAATAAAAAATTATTATTATTATTAGTTGTTCCAACACTTGACATGCCCCCTAATCTTGGCACCAGGCAAGCAAGTGGGCATCTTTATGAGTACAAAAAGTTTGCATCGTCTGTTCCTGCTGGTGCAGTCATCTTTGCATCCTTGGAAATAGAGATGGAGGCAATGGGACAACTTGAATCCAGATCTACCCCTAGATGCCTTCTCCCTGAAAGCCATGGGGAGACACCAAGGCCACCACACTTATGTTATGCTAATGGTATCTGATGGCCCAGAGGTGGGTCACTCTTCTGCTTAGCCCTGTCCCCAAATCCAATTCTCTGCTTCCCAAGCCATAAGGGCCCTCCCAGCATTCCTCTAGGGCTTTCCTCTGCATCAGGCTCCTCCAACTCCCCAATCTCCTCCCACACCTGCTGCTCATCTGACCACAGTGTGGTGTAGTGGTTAAGAGCGGTAGTCTCGTAATCTGGGAAACCGGGTTCGCGTCTCCGCTCCTCCACATGCAGCTGCTGGGTGACCTTGGGCCAGTCACACTTCTTTGAAGACTTCTTTGAGACTTCTTTGACTTCTTTGAAGTCTCTCAGCCCCACTCACCTCACAGAGTGTTTGTTGTGGGGGAGGAAGGGAAAGGAGAATGTTAGCCGCTTTGAGACTCCTTAAAGGGAGTGAAAGGCGGGATATCAAATCCAAACTCTTCTTCTTCTTCTTCACTCTCTCCATAATGTCTCCTTGTCTCTTGACATGGGCCAATTCATGTGACAAGAAGTCAGTGCTTTAGATACACAAATGCCAATCTGTAGAGAGCACTAATTGTTATGATTTGAATTGTGCTATAAAACAGGCCAGGAGCCAGTTACCGGTAGTTGGTTTTAGAACACCAATATATTTTCTTTCCAGACTGTTGAAGTCAACTGTCTAGTGACTGTATTTGTATTTTGTATTTTGTATTTTAAAAAAGTAAATATCACAAACAAGCATAGAAACCATATTCAAGACATAAATAAATGTCACAAACAAAAGTTTTCAAAACCTAAGTAGAGAAATTGCACCAACTTTACGCATATTGCATTATTATCCCAAAACTGGCTGTATTTTGAGCTAATTGAAGTTTCCAGATATTCTTCGAAGGCACCTTGCATACAACACTTTGCAGTACTCTTAACAGGGATGTTAGTTTAAGGCCGTAACAAAGTTCTCATTCCCAATTTTACTATGCCATTTGGTGGTGGTAAATTGGAAAGACATGTCTTCAGTTGGGGTGGTGGTGTGGGGGATATTTAAAGGCCAGCAAAGCATTTTTTTTTTAAAGGCAGTGTATGATAAAATCATTAAAACACCATAAAGCTATAAAACCCAGAACAAATGACTAGCACTGAATCAAATTAATTCCCTAAAAATGCTTGGAGAAACAAAAATGTTTTTCAGTAGGTGATGAAATATCAGAATTAGCAGCGCCTGCTGGAATTTAATAGGAAGAGTGTTCCAAATTGCTGGTGCCAGTTTGCTGTAAAGCCTTGGCTTGCATGGAAAACAAGAGAGCATAAAATAAGTGTGAGACAGAGGACTTCTCCAAGTGATTACAGCAATCTGGCCAGTGTATAAGAGACAAGGTGATCCTTCAGGTAACCGGCTCCTAGGGTGTTTTAAGGGCTTTTGTGCACTTTTGGTAATACCTTGAATACTTTAGATACATACTTTGTGATAAAAGCAAAGATGGCGGCTATCTCCTTTTCCTCATTAAAAAAACAATGGCTGAAAAATGTACTTTGGATGCCACTTGCAGTGACATTATTCCAGGTGTGTGCATTAGTTTTACTATATGTTTATTAATTTTCAAAAATACAACTGCAAAAAGTCAACAAGGTGCACAAATCAATCAAAGGAGGAAAGCAACAACCATAGCTGTAACCATAACTGTAACTGAGTTATTGGGGGAGCTGCCTTTGCTCACGGCTGTAGTTAACATACACCCAGCTATCTGAAAGATTTACTCCCCACCCTTGAAATTGCCTCTGAATTCAAAGGTTTGAAATCTTTTGCACACGCATACAGTCATGCTCACACACATTGGAAAAGTTTGTTTTTGCAAACCTTTGGCCCACTTGTAGATTGAATGATTGATTGATTTAGCAAAATGTCATTCCATTAAAAAGTCTCTAAGTAGTTTGCATAAAATGCTATAAAATATCCATGAAGGATTTCAATAAAAACAAAAAAATAAAAATAAAACCAATGGTTTTTAAAAATGTACAGAATTTTTTTTAAAAAAAAGTCTAGGTAGGCTAGTTGTTACCAGAGTGTGACAGGCTATCTCTGTCCAAAGAGCTAAAGTTGCTAAAGTTTAGGGTCATCTGGGGTCATAACAACCTGATATATAATTGGGGGAAGTTAGAAATGTTAGCGTTGAATATGGTATGGAAACACCAGGTGTCCTATGGTATTCATTTAGTTCCCTGCTCATCCAGGCAGATGGAACAGATCGCCCCGTATCCATTCTTTGTTTTGTTTTCCACAAGTTTTAAAAATAGTGGTGTTAAGGGGAAAGGAATATGACCTTATGAATAATGAAAGCTGAAAATAAAAGAAGTGATTTATTTTTTCACCCTGGGTATGTGCTATAAGCTGTTCAGCATCCATGTTATATGAGTCCTTCTCTCACATCCCCCCTCCCACCTTGGATGCGTATCATTTTCCACAGAGCGTCTTTGAAATATCTCCCTCGGCTTACTGGATTTGTCCAAGAAAGTTGTAATTGCCTTGTCTGTCCCAAATTGAGATGTGTCAATTTTACTTAAAAGGATTTCTAAAAAGACAAACATTTGATTTGAGCCGATAATCTGACCTGTCATAAAACTGATCCTAAAACGGTTTATTTTGGGAGATTGCTGTGCTAGTTGCGCATCAAATGCCACCATACTGAGAGCCTTCCGCACATTCTGTCTGCCTGTGAGTTGTGCTCTAAAATTGTTGGTTGCATATTTAAATGTGTGGGACCTCACGGGGATCCTATTTTTAAATAGAAAGGTTGTGCTTGAAGAAAAGCTTAACTGATGATGAAGAAGGCGCCTGAATTTAATCATCAGGGAATTTTGTATTTTTGTTTGCCTGCTACATGATACTTTTGCCCCATGATACTTTTTGAGGATACACAAGCAAACCTGGGTATGTACAAGAGACAACAAAATCAGAAAGACTAAGGCCTGGTCCTGGATAGGGGCTACAGGTACACACAGGTCCCTCTCACATGAATAAACTGATGGAAACAGTCCCCCCACCAAACACACAATAACTTACACAAAGGTCACCTATCCTACACCATTCCTTAAGTTTGCTCACATGCAGAGTGCTTTTTTACCTTATTCCCTCTACATTGTCTCTCCTCTCTGAAATATACTTGGAGTCGAGTGTGGATTTCATGCTCTTTATTCATCTCATAGTAGCGAGGAATGGAAGTTTCCTCAAACTGTCTGCTTTATATACATTATTTACACAATGGGCCCCACGTGATTGGCTAATTCCGGGATGTTCCTGGAGGCCAATCAGGTTGTGGATTCACTTCTACCTGGAGCGGATTGGGTGGCTCCTGCGGACCAATCAGACTGCTGCATTCTGGATCCTATTGTTCTAGGACCAATCAGACTGCTGCATTTTGGATCCTATTCAACTCAGTACATAACACTCTCTCTAGTTCCTGTCATGTGTTTATTATGGGAAGGAGGGTTTGGCACTGGAAAGGGAAGCACTGGACTATGGCACCAGCCAGTCCCCAGCATTGTGCAGCTCCCTGTCTCCCAATGCCCACGTATTGAGTATGGCTTTCTAAGCTGAGGAGGCCAGCATGCATAGATTTCTAGTTGACCTGGAAGCATGCACAATGAGGCTTCCAGATCCCACAGAAGGCCTACTCTCAGTGCTATTTTCTAGAAAAAGAGGTGCCGGAATTCACCATGAGCACCATCCTCATTGAATGGCAATGGCGTCCACCTTAGAGGTGCCGGAACTGAGTTCTGGCTGGAAAAAAGCCCTGCCTACACTGCCCCTTTCAATCCTTGTGTGATTAGGACATGAAGCAGGCTTTTCTGTTGGCTTCCCTTGCCTCTTGCTCCTCCCTGGTTGCATGTGTATATATGCAGGTTTGATGTGACAGCTGCATATTCCTGCATTGCAGGGGGTTGGACTAGATCAGGAATAGGCAAACTCGGCCCTCCAGATGTTTTGAGACTACAATTCCCATCATCCCTGACCACTGGTCCTGTTAGCTAGGGATGATGGGAATTGTAGTCCCAAAACATCTGGAGGGCTGAGTTTGCCTATGCCTGGACTAGATGATCCTCAGAGTCTCTTCCAGCTCTATGATTCTATGTATAAATAAATAAACATATGCTTTTTATTACCAGGGATGGGCAAATCTGTCAATTTCTGCTTCTTTCAGTTCCCCATTTTTCCACTCTTTAAAAAATGATGTTTCTGCATCAGTTTCCTCTTTTATTTTAAGTCCTCATGACAATTAATTGTGAAACTCAGCTACATTAGTAAAGAAAAAAGCGTTTTATATGTGTTCCAACACTGTGACACCAGATGGTGCTGTGGAGGTCCGTCTTCCACCAATATGATTTCCCACTTTAAGGTTTACAATGCTTTTTTGGTGTGTGTAGATCCAGCCAGGATTTTGGAATGAATGTACCCGTGCTTGTATGCATTTTTGCCTATTATACACATTTTTGCAAAGCAATTTCCTTAATACAATGCATTTTTGTTATGCTGGGGTTGCTAACATATGCATTTTTATGCACACTTTGCCTCAGCATGTGCATTTGTGTAACATTACTCGACTGGAGAAGTGCCTTGCAAAATTCATGAGTTTCAAAGGACGGTAGTGTTTTGGTTTATGTATTATTATTTTTTTGGAAGGTGCAAATTAGGGAGGTTCACCTTTAACCGTGAACTCATTTCTTCCCTTATCACTATGCATTATGTACATAATTAAATTATGGAGGTGAAGGTGAAAACTCAGTGAGAGAATATGCACTCCCTGCCAAGATTCATTTGCTCAGTGTTATTTTCCACCAGCTTCCATGGGCAGATGGCAGACTAAGGCTACTGTGTCCAAGGCTGAGTTCTCTAATCTCACAACCACATGAGCAAATGTAAAGTCTGTTGTGATTTGGCCACCGTCAAAAAGAAATCTTTATATTTAGTGGGGTGGGGTAAAGTTTTCAGACACAAATAAATATTGCCTTTCACTGTGCTGCAATAATGGAAACATTCAACTTCTGGCAGGGAACGGAACTGGCGCAAAGCCCGATAGGTACGTGTTTTGCTTTCCATACAAACAGTTTTGTAGTTTTAATCTTCACTTGCTCATGTGGCACCTTTCGGAGGATTTTTGGCAGTAAGTTTGATTGTGTTATAGGAGGTTCAGAGGTTCAAAGCAGCCTTCTATTTTTAATCTGCCAGGGGAGTTTAATTCCCATTCTTTCATGCCTTATAAGTGCTGCAAAGATAATTACTTAAGTGATATTCCCGGCACATGTTTTCTGCTCTGGCTTTAAAGAGGTGAAGCAGAGCACACCTTATATGATACAAACTGCTATCAAAACACAGCAACATACCCTCCAAGTGTCCCTATTTTCCAGGGACGGTCCTGGAATTACCAAAAGCCATCCTGGCTCCTGATTTGATCCTGGAATGTCCCTAATTTCCCTGTCAGCACTGCTGCCACCGAACTCGGGGAGAAGGATGAGCCACTGCTTATCTCAAGCAGGGCCAGCAGTGGCAATAACAGCTGTGAGGGAACATCCCATGGCCTTTCCATGGCTGCCACTGTTGGCCTCCACCGTTGGGCAGCTTATAGTGGAGAACGGGTGAAGAGAAGGAGAGGCTGCTACCATCAACGCCCAACCCAATGTGACACACTGGCTCTGAGGGGAAGGCAGAGGCCACCTTGGGTGGAAAGGGGGGGTGGAGCAAAGCGCAAGGGGTTTTTCCTTGGACAGTGGAGGGTGTGTGTGCTGTGTTTGATTTGTGTTGCGGTGGTGGAAACGCTCTGTGGCAGCGGATGGGCCAAAAATGGGGGGCCGAGGAGGGTCAGTTGTGGGGAGTGAGAAATGTCCCTATTTTCATCTGAGGAATGTTGGGAGGTATGCAACACAAATGTGCATGTGATTACTCTCAATAGTTTAGGTCAGGCATAGGCAAACTCGGCCCTCTAGATGTTTTGGGACTACAACTCCCATCATCCCTAGCTAACAGGACCAGTGGTCAGGGATGATGGGAATTGTAGTCTCAAAACATCTGGAGGGCCGAGTTTACGTATGCCTGGTTTAGGTTAACCGTAGTTCATTGTTGTAGCGTATATCCATGAGCCCCCTTCCTTAAATAAAACCTGTTTAGGTAATGGAGAATTTAGTTGCAGCAGTATATATGGAGCACGAGAACTTTGCTCTTGAAGTTGGCTCCCAAAGTTGTTTTAAGTGCAGGTCAGCTGTACCTCTTCCAGACAGAATAATCCGCATGCATTTGTTCACTTGTGCATTTATCACACTTAGAAAGATTGCACATTTAAAACTGCTCGTTGACTAGGGCAATGACTATGTAATTAAAAGAAAAGGGAAACTGGGAAGAATAAAGGAGGGCAGGGGCAAGAGGTAACCTTAGCTGCTCTCAGGTTTATCTGCCATCATGAAGAGGGAGAATATAGATTTCCCTGAACAGGAAAGGTAATTTTTGTGAGGGCAAAAACCAATCAACTCCTTCCTAATCCTTATCTTTCCTTGAACATGCTTGTCAAGGGCAGCCTGTTCAGAATGGAAAAGCAGCCATAAAGCCCTGCCATTTGAAACAACTGTTGCATTGCCATGCAAAGACCATTGCAAATGGGTCTCATCTGCAGATATAATGATGGAGTTTGGTTGGTTCTCATGGGATGCATGTTGGCAGTGAAGCTCTCATGAACCTCAAAGATGTGGCCACAGTCTAACATAGTTTCTGTCTCTTTAAGTTATCTGAAACAGGTAAGCACAGGCATAGGCAAACTCCGGCGCTCCAGATGTTTTGAGACTACAATCCCCATCATCCCTGACCACTGGTCCTGTTAGCTAGGGATGGTGGGAATTGTAGTTCCAAAACATCTGGAGGACCGAAGTTTGCCTATGCCTGGGTAAGCATTTAGCAAGAGCAAGGGCCTTCCCATCTCCACCACCCGCCATCACGATGTGACGTCAGAAACTGCACTTTGCACCTTCCAACTTCCTTGGGGTTCTTAAAAGGACAAAAGCTGTTCCTCTGTCAGAAAACAAAAATCGGGTTCCCTCTAAGATGTCAGTTGTCAGTTCTGCCCCAAGAATTGACAAATATGCCCCCACCTCCCTCAAACGGTTTGGTCTCAGCTGATAAACATGATAGCCTGGCAAGTAGTCTCAGGTGTCCTTGCAGGGACATTTGTGCAGAATGTCAGGTTTGCATTCATCAACTTTTTAAAAAGGTGATTTTGATGCTTTAAAAAACGTTGTGGCACTGGGAAATAATTTCAGAGTGAGTCAGGCAGATTTTGAGAACCGCACGGCTGTCAGAAAGGGAGCAGTGACATTTCAATGGCAAGAAATAAGACACACGCTCTCTGCCTTTTACTCCTCTGTCTCGCTCTCTCGCTCCCCCTCTTCTTCCCTTTGAATTAAACTGTACACTTCTAGGCTCTCGCATACCTTATAGGTTGGGTTACCCATGAGGTTGAATATTTCAGTATGTCCCACTTTATGTGCAATTTGAGTGCACCCACCTCTATAAACCCTTTCCCAGCAGTTCTTCTGTCAGATTCTGTTACTTCTCTAGGCTTAATTTATGAAGGGGGAAAAGAAAAGGAAGCTGCTATGAGAGCACTTAAGGCAGGAAATTATTAAGGCAGGAGAGTACCCCTGTTGCACTAGCAAAGCCCTCGTTATGGATCGGTCTATATTGATTATGACATCATATCTTTCTGGAAGTTATAGCTGAGTAATTCAGATGTAGTTATTATAAGGCTGAGAGACTGACTTGATGGGAGGCAAAATCCATTCTAATCCTTGCTTTGCATCCAGCACATCCAATTTTCATTGGTTCCATTTATAATAATAAATACCCCTCATTAAGCAGAGAACGGTATGGCAACATTATTTAATATGTGTGTGCAATTATGAGGCATAGAAAACAAATGCCGGAAAAAACATAATCACAATTTACATATTAAAGATGAATCATAGCACCCTTCAAACGCCTTTATTAGTTGGAGTTCGTGGGGTGTTTTTTTTTATGTTGCACGCTGATGTATTCTTCCAAAGGGTTTCCCCCATTATTTCACTTATATGTGTTCTGCAATGGCATGTAAAATGAGACCAGGTTCTTTTATTTTTATTATTTCTAGGTAATTTCAGTATGTGAAAAGAAATGTATTAAAGCATAGCTAAAATAAGCATCCAAGTCTCTCTTTTTTTGAAATCCAATAGCCCATTGATTTGGGCAGCATAATTTGGGCGGGAAGGCCCACGTCCAAAACAGTCTTGAGTTTCCTTCTCCCTTTGTATGCCTTTATTCCATTCGTAAATGAAATTGCTAATTGTGCATACTGCATATTGATTGGAGAGGAAGCAGATTCCAAATGTTCTAAAATAGTTCTTTTAGCAACTACAATGCCCTTAACAGTAAATGCCTGTTGAGCTACTGGGAAATGACCAGATGCTGGTATATATCTCAGGAGGAGTTCTTTAAAATTAAATTACATGATGTCAGACGCATCAGATTAAATGCATTTTGAAATTTAGAACAAAAGCGACGGACCGTTGTGAACATCTACAACATAGGAATTAAATTAACCTCCTGATAGATTGTTATAAGAACCTTCCCACTCACCCCATTCCTAAACTAATGGAATAATCTAGGCTTGTTCCAGCAACTTTCACATGGGGTAAGGCACTCTGCTGATTAGCAGTTTTCTTTTCTTCTAACCTCTCCAAAATACTACACTTAAATATTTTTTGTGGTTTTAAAGTGTCATGATTATTGCAGTCTGAGGATATGGACAAGCTGTTTGAAGAGGTTTGGACAACCACCTTTGCCCATCTTGGCTTCTTAGGACTAGCTGTAGGAGGTTGACAGGGTGGGTCCAGGGTGTGATGAATGCTTTCCTGGAGAAGGAGACTGTGGTGTGTCCCCTTCCTTAAGGTCTCCCTGGATCCAGAAGTCTTAAACAACTAAAGCCAATTGTCAAATATCTCCTTTGGAGGCAAAATGCTTGAGAAGGTGGTAGTGGACCAACTTCAGACATGCTTGGAGGAAGCTGATTACTTGGGTCCCTTCCAGTCAGGCCTCAGACCTGGTCATAACACTGAAACTGCCTTTGTCACCCTTGTTGGTGACATTTATCAGGAGAAAGATGGGGAGAGTGTGACCCTACTTGTTTCCCCTCAATCTTTCAGTAGCTTTTGATGCTTGGTATCTTTCCAGAGCACCCCAGGAATGTGGGGACTGGGGGCACTGTAATTCAGTGGTTCCATTCCTATTTCCTGGCCATCTGCAGAAAGTGGTTAGAATGCTGATTGTGCAGCTTCCATGAAGGAAGTGAAAGATCCATTTGCTTGGGAGAAAGAATTGGGACAACAGCTGCAGATGAAACAGGAAGGACTGTGTGCTGTTGGCAAGAGAAATAACCATGGTCTAATCACTTATAAGCACTTTATAAATTTGTTGAAATGTACAAAATCCTCTTGTTACTTCATACTTTTCAACATTTCTCTGATAAAAATAGGGACATCCTATTCCATAATAATAATAATTTTATTTATACCCCGCCCATCTAAAAGGGTTCCTGTAGCCATTCTGGGCAGCTTCCAACATATACATAAACCTAATAAAACATTTAAAAGTTTTTTTTAAAAACTCTTCCCTATATAGGACTGCAAATATCTTCTAAAGATTATATAGTTACTTATCTCCTTGGCTCGGGGGTTGCATAACCATACCTGCCAGCATTTATCCGAAGAAAATATGGACGTCCTAAGGAAATGTTCCAGGATCAAGTCAGAAACCAGGACGGCTTCTGTAAATCTGGGACTCTCACTTGGAGAGTCCCATATATTTAATGTCATAATATAGTCCCAGAAAATCATGAGAAGATATGGTGGGAATCATAATCAATGCAAAAAAATACAGATACCTGTGTTCATTGTGTGTGTATGGAGTGGGGAGGGGGGAATCAAAAAAATAACAGTGGTATAATTCTTTCCTTAGGACCTGCGACAAGGACAGAGTGTAGTGAACAAGCTTTTGAGCGCACAAATCTTCATCCAGCTGGACATTAAACAAATATAAAATAAAACTTTTTAAAAAGTGGTGGAGGAGAGAATGAGAAAACTGGGTATGAAGGAAATGGCCCAGACTACTGTCCATTCTTGCAGTCTTAAGATGGCGTACATGAAGTCTTATGCAAACTATCAGCGCAATCCTATACATGTGTAGTAAGAAAAAAGGTCAATTTTGCTCAATGGGCTTCCTCCCAGCACTAATTAAATTAGATCATGATGTATGCAAAAGAGCTTTCAGGTTCACCAAAGGTTACTAGGTCATCATGGCTGTTTCCCTTTCAAAAATATAAAAACCAGCAATATTTGCCTCTGAATATTGCAGCAATTCCATATTTGCTAATTGCTGAACCTTTCAAACACTCTGGGTGCTATCAAACAAAGTTGTTCCATTAGATCAAGGATACTTGGTTGTGCAATGAAACTTCTCCCTCGCCTCTTTCTGTGCTCCTCCTGTCTGTTCTGTGGTTCCCTCAACCGTCTGGACCAGATTTGGGGAGGGCACATGGGAAGAGGAGGAGGAAGGGGAGTTCTGTTGTGCAGGTGGAAATCTTTGCACATATGGAACTATTTTGTTGGATGCCTCTGCCTGCCCACACATCAATGAAAGTGGAGGAATCCCAAGATTGTAACAAGAGGCTGCATTCAGGACACAGTGTGTTCAGCCTGAGAGCTGTACATTATTGCCTGTACTAACCCTTCGCCCCACCAAGATGCTCAAAGGTTAGCACAGTATGTCCATGTGGGAATTGATAGCAAGGCAGCATTTCAATCAATACAGAATTGCTGGCTGAACACTTCCCATTTTCTAGAGGAAAACATCCTGTTCGCAGAAGTTTGTGTGCTGGCAAATCAAAGTTTCCAAGCAGCGTAAAGCTTGCCCGCACAGGAATGGTGCAATTTTTATGAGGTAAACTTGGGGGAGATGGGTGGTTGATTCTCTACAGAGAGATTATTAATAAGCCAGAGGATGTTCACAACTTATTTTCTTCATCCCTGCGTACACCAAGAGCGAAGATATTCATGGTGATGCTTTTAAGGCATCCTTTCAATTATAAATGATTCTCTTAGCCTGGCAAGGGAATAGGGAAAATGCCAACAGAAGAGACTGCTGGGTACTTGTTTGTGAATGGAGACATTTCTGAGGTGCTAGAGATGGCTGCGTATACATTTCTCTGTACTCCTGGATCAAGCAGCATATATTAGTTTCACAGAGTAAGTCAAAGGAAGCAAGAGTTTGGGCAGAGTTTTGCTCTACCTGTTTTGCATTCCTCTCTCTCTCCCACTTGCTGTCTCTCTCTCTCTCACACACACACACACATAGCCAGCATTTAACGACAATCTCTACTTTGCATGAATATGCAGTTTAAAAACAAAACTATGACCCAGTGCTCAAGTTAGAGCAGATAATGTAGAGGGGCTCTTAATGAAAATCACATTCCCACACCGCTTAAATGTTCCTGTTTTGTTTTGTTTTTACCAAAATGTGCTCCTTTTATCTGTTACCTTCTAAAAACAGTAGCTGAAAAGGCCTTCAGAAACGGGTACAGGGGACAGACTGGGGATGCGTGGTGGAGCTATAATTTGACCATCGCTGTGGATAGCCACAGCTAGCAGCCTGGAAGACAGGAGCAAGGATTAAAAATGGACGTTATTTTTGTTTAATATACAGCAGTGGATCCCTCTCCAGTCAACTGGAGCAAATGCTTTTCCAGTAATTTTCGAAGGAAGTGTTTTTTGGTGGGCTTACACTTATTATCTTTTTAGTACATTATCTTCTCCTTAGACCTAATACAGAAGAAAGGGGAAGAGCTATGCAGATGACTGCTGTTTATTAACAATCAGCATGACTTTGCCAAAAGGAAATTGCTACATGTGTAATGTTTTACGGGCCATCAGAACAGCATATTCCTCCAGTAACTAGAGGGGAAGACTCCACCTGCTGGTGTGTTTCTGAGTACTACTGCACTCCGATGTGGCTAACACACAATGCCTTTAATGCACATTCGGAGCATATTCTTTCCTTCAAAGAATTCTCGACACTGTAAGTTTACCCCTCACAGAGCTACAATTCCCAGCATCCTTTAACAAACTACAGTTCCTAGAATTATTATTTGGGGGGGGGGATGTGTTCTGAATGTGCTTTAAGAGCACAGTAGTGTGTACCCACAGCATGAGAAACAGCTATTTCATAGTATTAACCAACCGAGGGGAAATTGACCTTGCTGCTCTGGTTTCTAAGCACAGACCTCCACATGCCCCTATTTTCCAGGGACAATCCTGGATTTACAGAAGCCGTACCAGTTTCTCGTTTGATCTGAGAATGTCCTGCTTTTCCTTAGGACATTCCTATTTTCATTGGAGAAATGTTGGAGGGTATAGAGTTATATGATCTCCCCCCACCCCCAAGCCAAGAAGATAAGTAACTATACAACCTTTAGAAGACATCTGAAGGCAGCCCTGTATAGGGAAGTTTAATGTTTAATGTTTTATTATATGTTGGAAGCTGCCCAGAATGGCTGGGGCACCCCAGTCAGATGGGCAGGGTATGAATAAAAAATTATTATTATTATTATTATTATTATTATTATTATTATTATTATTATTAACAGGACATCCCTATTTTCACTGGAGAAATGATAGCCCTTTATCACAAGGAAGGTTTACTGCTCTGCACCAACTGTGTTTCAACCGTAGCAGAATGAAGGACTTTGGGATACTTCAAAAATCTGATTTTCTAAGTAAAGGGGAATTTGACCTTGCAGCTCTGCTCTCTAAGCCTTCAGCAAATGAAGTCCTTGCTCTCCTTCCTTTCTGGGTTCTACCACACAGCAGAATGACAAATATATTTTAGGGTACACTTTAGGGACTACTTTGCACTGCTGTAGTCCATCATGTAATCTCCACTACATAAAAGCAGGGTTGAGGAACATTTATTCTGTCAATATTGCTGCATTTCCGGGGGGGGGGGGGTCTGCTGGCATGTTAGCAGTGGGCAGGGCCTGAACCCAAGATGGGTGAGCCACCCATAGCCCCGCTCTTTAATAATAATAATAAATTTTTATTTATACCCCGCCCTTCCTGGTTCAGAAAACCGGGCTCAGGGCGGCTAACAACAAATTTAAAACACTTAATTGATGCAACAAAAAACAGCATAAAATACAATATAAAATGTGAATTACAATAAATTCAGAATTCAAAAATCAATTTAGGGGGGAAATCCATGCAATAAACATTAGATGATCACTATGGCTAGCTGGCTAAACTAGTCCTATTTGGGCCAGTGAGGAGACCAGGGGAGAATTAGCTGTGGGATCCCAGAGCAGGTAATGACACTCCATTCTGCTGTTACACTCATGAGTCTCTTGTGGACTTCCTACTGACATATGTTTAGCTATTTTGAGTGTTGGATTCAAGGGGCTTTTGGCCTGATCCATCAGGGATCTTCTTGCATTATAAGAAAAAGTGTAACTGAGTCCACTGGATTTCAGTTCAGACATAGGGCTAATTATATTCCTCTTATGATAGCAGCCATATCAAAGATGTGGTGTATAATCAAAACTTCATGTTGACAGCCTCATGCAACTTTCCCATTGAGTCATCACAAGCATTAATCTGCTGCTCTTTAAACCAATATTTCTAGATAGGGGCGTTTAAAACAGCAACAGCACAGAGGTGTCTTTTTCTCCAGCTGTAGGTTTGTCTGCAGCTTCTGCCATCCAGGCACACCACAGCTGGTAGCAGGATAAAAAGAAACAAGTTTATAGGAAACCACAGGGAGCAATGCTAACTGTATCACCTTCAACTCTCTAAGAAAGAAACTATTGTCTGGCTTTAGCCTCTATTGCTTTGTTCTGTCCCTTGTTCATAAAAAAATAAAAAGACTCAACCCAGAAATATCAGTAAGCTATTTTAAGAACAAGTGAAAAATCTTGCAAATTCTAACTACTCAACTAAGTTAGTATTCTGGTAATAGTAACAAAGGCATCATAGAGGACGTGCCACACACAGCCCAAGAGTTCGAAAAGGAATTCACTGCTCATGATATATGGACACACATTTCACGTAAACTTACAAGATTTTGTCTTATGACACTTTTGACCAGAAGGGGTGGGAGTGGGGCAGGGAATCTATTTGTATCTTAAGAACATAAAGAAAAGCCCTGCTGGATTCTGTTTTTATTATGTATTTTGTGTGTTTTATATTGTTATTGGACGCAGGTGGCGCTGTGGTCTAAACCACTGAGCCACTTGGGCTTGCTGATCGGAAGGTAAGTGGTTCGAATCCCCGTGGCGAAGTGAGCTCTCATTGCTCTGTCCCAGCTCCTGCCAACCTAGCAGTTCAAAAGCACACCAGTGCAAGTTGATAAATAGGTACCACTGTGGCAGGAAGGTAAACTGTGTTTCCATGCGCTCTGGTTTCTGTCACGGTGTTCTGTTGCACCAGAAGTGGCTTGGTCATATTGGTCATATGACCCAGAAAACTGTCTGTGGACAAACGCCAGCTCCCTTGGCCTGAAAGCAAGATGAGCGCCACAACCTCATAGTCTCCTTTGACTGGACTTAACCATCCAGGAGTCCTTTACCTTATTGGCCTTTATTGGCATAATATGCTTTATATTGTAATTTTATGTTGTGAAGTGCCAAGATCTATGGGTATAGGGCAGCATACAAAATTAATGCAATAATAATAATAATAATATCTTGTTTCCTACTCTTGTGCTTTGATACTGGAGGTGATGCATAGTGCTCAGGACCAATAGTCCTTGGAAGAGCTGCTTCTCTGAAATCCTTTCCCAATTCCAACCATTACTTGCTATTTGAATATAACAAGTGGAAGTGAGAATAAGAAAGAACGAAATAGCACTACTTGTTCTTGAATGCAACTGCCTATTCTCTGTGAGTGAGCAACCTGAAAGGTTTTCAGGATACTCTTTCCAGACGGAAATAGAACAGCTCATATGAAACCAAGTTTACATTCTACAATGGGCATAACTAAATGACAAGAAAACAAGAAATGTTTTGAGTACTATAGTACTAATACTAGTCCTATAGGCTGTCACTGCCAGTGGGAGAGGGAGTTCATGTCATTCTTACTGTGGGAACCTGTATGTACCCAAAGTCCAGCTTTGCAGATCTTGGTTTAATGCCTTATTGCAACCTTTAAAAAAAGCTTGACCCTTCTGCATACTCTAACACAGTGTTTCTCAAACTTGGGTCTTCAGCTGCTGTTATACAACTCCAATCATCCCTAACCACTAGTCCTGCTAGCTAGGGGTGATGGGATTTGTAGTCCAACAACAGCTAGAGACCCAAGTTTGAGAAATGCTGCTCTAACGTCTGTGTGACTGGCTTCTCATACATATTTGGATTTTCAGCATTTGTGTGGTAGTGAGACCAAGATTTCCTTCCTCCTTGCTCACTGGTGTCTCAACTCATGCCATCCTGTATGAAGCACCACCATGTCTCTGGAGTTATTGTTGTAAAGTTGTGTTCCAAGAAATAAAACTTTCAAAAGGACAGGGTTATAAAGTGAGGCTGAAAATGACTGAGAGGCTGAAAATCCTAGCAAACTCATGAATCTCATCAGCTGTGCATGGAGAGCCTCACATCCCCTACTGTGATCAAAGCGGAAGGAACAAACACCAATGAAAATGTAAGGACTTTTAAAGCAAAGTAGTGTTGGTAACAAATCACGATGACCTCACCTGCAAGCCTCATCGGCTGCAATCCGATGCTCTGTGAGCAAGTTCCATTGAATTCAGTGGGGTTTATTTCTGAGTAGACACATGCTGGATTGTGCTTACAGAGTCAAATGGAAGGCGCATGGAAATGGGGCTGTTCTTTCTGGAACATTAAGTGCATAAATTGATCCTAAATGGTGTTTGGCTCCATAGTCTTTTGTGATTTTGCTCATTTCAGTCGCACGCTTGGAAAAGTGTGAATGTATGGTTGAAATCAACAAGCATAGGTGTAATACATAGGTATATTTTTTGGTCAAATTTACAAACGCTGGGTTTCCTGTCCCCCTCTGCTGAAAAGGTTATATTGTAGCCCAGCTAAGAGCTCAATAAAATGGTTGTTAAGCTCATTAAGCTGCAAATAAAAAAGCATATTATGACAAGAAAATGCACATATTTGACAGGAATAATTTCATTAATTGCCGGTTGGAAGGAAAATTACTGACCTGGTTGTGAGGCTAATAGAGGAAGTAATTTATGTTCTGCATTTTCACAAAAAGTTTTACAGAACTAAGGGGACAACCTGTGGGCTTGGGAGTAGTCAGCCCCTGCACAGTGACTTCATTTTGCAGTACTTCAAGGGAGGTCAAAATAATTAATTATTGCGAAGGATTTATCACAGTCCCGCAGGCAAAATAATTAATAGTAAAAGACTGAATTGTGGAGATCACATTCATAGAATTGTAGAGTTGGAAGGGACCCCAAGGCTCATCCAGTCCATCATTGTATTGTTGCACACCACCCCTATAGCTGAGCAGAGCAAGATTCCTAGGTGCTCCCCAGGATTTGTATTTTGTTTGGAAATGAGGCACAGTGGAGACTGCAGTGTCTTTATGATATATGGTTTATTTACACACATATATACAACCTGAGCCTATGATGGAGGGGTTCTGAAGGAAGACCTTCAGAAGGTCTTATTTTTCCCTGCATCCTCTGATTATCTAGATTTTCCCTATTTTCTAGCAAGAAGCCTTCTAACCTTAATCAGTTTCTGGAGCTGGTGTTACCGCTATCCCACTTCCCCATTCAGTAGGTGTTGAACACTCTTGAGAATGCAAGGAAAGGTTCCCGGTGCAAGGAAAACCAATAGGTGCCTCCTGTTCATTCATAGCTGCCACATGCAGCATTAAAAACACGTATTTAAAACATTTATAACCCATATTTCCATTGTAAGGCCAGCTTGCATCATAGGAAAACAGCCCAGTAAGCATATCATAAATAAACAAACAACAAAGCCAGCGACAGGTCACAACAGGTAAAACAATCTGATAACAGGTAATCAGCTCATTGTACTAAATATAATAAACAGCTGCATCTACGCACTATAGAAATATTGCATAAATGCAGCACAGTGGCCATTTGTATAATTCTCTAAGGAAAAAACAAAGAAAGTAGCAGTTTTGCCTATCTCTGGTACAAACAAAATGATTTTAAAATGGCTCATTAATTGTGTTATAGGGGCTTTTAATCATTTGTTGCGGATGTTACTCTTTTATACCGCAATCCAATCCAAACTAGCTCCCGTGTGACTTTTGTTTATAGAAAGGGTATATAAATGCAGGCTTTAATAAATGAATATGAACCATTCCACTTCCTCCTTACTTCACACAGAAATAATCCTTTTCTTCATACCCTTGTGTTCTTGTCTCATTTTGTTCTGTTTCAGGTTCCGTAGGTGGTAAGAAATCAGCCAGTGGACAGCCAGGAGGGACTAGCCAGAGCAACAAGGAGCCCCAGGAGGTGGTCTCACTGAAGGAGAGGATGGCTTTGTATCAAGCAGCCGTGTCCAAAGTAGAGATCAGCAATTCCTCTGCGAATGTAAGTGAGCCACCTTTCCCTCCTAAGCCTTTAGTTCGATAGTGTGCCAGTGCCTTCATACCATCCCTTCAAAGCAAATATTTGTCAGTGATAATGTTCCATCCTACCTTTCTTTCAAGAGTCACATGATAAGAAGGCACAATTTTCCTTGTCTGGCCCATGATAGGCTGTTCACACAACCAGTAGGCGAACAGGTAAGCAGAGCAACGTGACCATTTGTCATAGCTTGTTTCAGTAGCAGCACATGTGAAGGCATTGCCCCTGCTTACGCCCCCCACCCTGTAAGAATTTATTAAAGTTTTTTCATAATAGAGTAAGATGAAAGAAACTAATCTAAATAAAAACAGGAAGGAAGGAAGGAAGGAAGGAAGGAAGGAAGGAAGGAAGGAGTCCTCTCTCAAAGGTGGATCTTAACCCTTGTCTCACACAGAAAGTGGTGGACCCTCCTCCAAACTCTCACCTGGGAGCTTTCCTTTCGCTCACTCTGGCAGATCTTCCCTTCCCTGCCTCTCACTCAGTCAATGTCCTTCACCCAACCATCCACCACCTTCATGTGTCTGTAATCCTTGGACCCCAATAATGGCCCAGAGCAGGAAAACAAAGGAAAACAAAACAAAAATAAATAAAAAATGATAAAAGAAGGAAAGGAAAGAAGAAGAAAAAGAAGAAGAAGAAGAAGAAAGAGAAATGACAAGGACTTCTGGTTTTCTACCTGTCAGTTACATAAAAGAAATTATTCAAAAAACTCACTCTAGGATGACATCCAACTTGTTCTACCTTCTCTTCAGCAATATTTCCCCAATCTTCAGACCCAAGTGTCTCAAATTAATTCATTTTCCTTTCCCCACACATACCCACAAAAATCCAAAGGAGTTCTATAATTAGCTGCTGCTTACCTTGATGGGGTTGAGTTGGGACAGGTTGGTGGTGAGCAGTGGTGGTCCTGCCAATGTACTCGCATGGTCCCAACCTCACCATCACCCTGCCCTGACCCACTTCTATCCTGGTAAACATCAGCGATGTTGGTGTTGGGGAGTTGGCTCGGTAGCTCCTCCCTAGCACACATGCCATTGCAGACTGCGCTTGTTAAACAGTCGTACCTTGAAAGTCAAACGGAATCCATTCTGGAAGTCCATTCAACTTCCAAAATGTTCGGAAACCAAAGCGCAGCTTCCTGCAGCAAATCGGAAACTGCAGAAGCCCTGTCGGATGTTTGGCTTCCTAAAATAGTTTGCAAACCAGAACAGTCAAACCATAACGTTTGTGAGGTTCGGGAGCCAAAATGTTCAACTAGCAAGGCGCTTGACTTCCAAGGTACGAAAATACTGACAAAATATTCTGGGATTAAGAGGCCCATTACTTAGCTCCACAATTCTTCCAAATAATGTATAGTGGATGCACCTCTTTTGGAGTTAGGGACCTGGTAGTCATATTTGAAAGGCGGTAAGAACTGACCCTGTCCTCAACTGGAAGTCCAAGGAAAGTGTCTGATTGTGGGCCCTACTGAGGGATAACAAAAATGATTAGAAGCTAAACTCTTGGGGTTTGCTCTGGAGGTGTAACTAATTCCTGGAGAGCTCAGGAAAATAAATTGCTCACTGCAAAGATAATAACGTGGGTCAGAGGGATTGCTGCTGTGCTCCCACTTGGGTGCCTGCTTTCTGCTCAGAAGTGCTGACGTCAGCTCTCCCAATGGAAGCTTCTGCTCACGGATTAATCTTTGCTTAGCTGCATATGAGAATTCACGTCCAAGGCATAATAAAATGAGCCTGGACTCCTGTTTGCTTTTGCGATGTTTGGCAAATCCTAAAGTCAAGGAAACAAAAGTCAATCAGATATCATATCAGAATAATCTCGTTTCATGATGCAAAGGGAGCCATCCCAAATTAAGGATATCTTTTAAACGGGTGTGTGAAGTAAATCCATAGCAGTGTGTATGATGGATTTTTAACCTTCAGAAAGGAGTAACCTTCAGAAAGGCGTTATGGAACGCCGAATGGAACATAAAAAGCCCTTTACTCTCCCTATGTAAGCGAATGTCTGCTATTCACTTGTGTGAAGATAAATGAAGCTCTGCGCTTGTAGACATCTTTCAGATGGAGCTGAAAATTGCCTCCCAACCCTAACCCTAGAGGCTTCAGCCTCCAGTAACAGTTTGGATGGATATTGCATATCCAACTGGGAAAAAGCCGGGTCTGTATCTATATGGTAGAGCATAAGGAAATCAGCCCTGAGTGCTCACTGGAAGGACAGATCGTGAAGCTGAGGCTCCAGTACTTTGGCCACCTCATGAGAAGAGAAGACTCCCTGGAGAAGACACTGATGCTGGGAAAGATGGAGGGCACAAGGAGAAGGGGGCGACGGAGGACGAGATGGTTGGATAGTGTTTTCGAGGTTACCAGCATGAGTTTGACCAAACTGCGGGAGGTAGTGGAGGACAGAGGTGCCTGGCGTGCTCTGGTCCATGGGGTCACGAAGAGTCGGACACGACTAAATGACTAAACAACAACAACAACAACAAGAAGAAGAAGACTCTTACTCTCAGGGTATGCCACATTGAACTCCTTAGAGAAAAAAGTGGAATATAAATTCAGTAAATAAAATACATGCATACATAACCCAAGCTAATATACAGGGTGAGTCCTTTAAAGAGGTCCCATGGATACAGAGTACACCTGTTCCACAGGGCCTCTTTTAAAAGACTCACCCTGTACAATAGGTTGGATTCAATGTCACACTGCCACACATGTTGTCAGCACATGCATTCCTGCTTGCTCAATGGAACAATCTCTCCTCTCCTCCATATGTAAGCAGTTCTACTTACTTAATTACACAGACACACAGCCAATTCAGTGGGGAGGGAAGAAGGGAGAAGTCCTTGTATGGGCTGGCCATAATGAGACCAGTTAGTTGAATTTGGCCCAATGGGTTGTATTCAACCAAGTCCTGCTCAGAAAAGACCCACTGAAATTAATGAACCTAAGTTAGTAATGTATATTAAATTCAGTGGGTCTACTCTGAGAAGGACTAGCATTGCTTACCACCCAATGAATTGTATGGTACTGCTCATATTTAGAGCAGACTAATTGAAATCAATGGATGGGACTGATTTTGGTCATTGGTTTCAGTGGGTTTACTCTGATTAGAATTTATTTAGCTACATTCCAGCATTAATGGTACTTTATGACTGCTGTGTAGCATCTTTAAAATTACCTAGGGTTAAATATAAGGTATGACAGATAAAAATTTGTACTGTGTACATCATACTGCTGGCCAATTTCTCTTCTTCCTGCTGCTGAAGGCATAAAATCTGTTCGAATTGGCTTAGTCAACAGAGAAATGAGATCTGCTTACACTCTTGTCACTTGATAAACCAGTTAAAGGAGTAGGAATAGCTGCAGATTCCCATGGTGGCGGCAGCTTAGTATTGTAGTAGTAGTAGTAGTAGTTGCTTGAAATGACTGCAGTGCAGCCACAGCTGCCTCCTGTTGTAAGAAAAGCAACAGGAATGTTAAAAGATCATTGAAATAATTAGTGAATTGTAATGAAGATGGATTCTCTAATCCCAGGAAATATGGAACCAGCAGAAGGCTTGATGCCTGCAGTCATATCTATAAAATTGGCTTCTTTACATAGGGTAATACACCATTACCAGAGTGTTACAGATGCCCTTGTTTTGTCCATATCCTCCATGTTGCATAATACCACCACTACTACTACTACTAATAATAATAATAATTTTATTATTCATATCCTACCCATCTGACTGGGTTGCTTCAGCCTCTCTGGGTGGCTTCCAACACTCATAAAAACATAAAAAATAATTGCACATAAAAAAGCTTTCCTATACAGAGCTACCTTCTAAAGGTTGACATTTGATGGGAAGGCGTTCCACAGGGTGGATGCCACTACCGAGAAGGCCCTCTGCCTGGTTCCCTGTAGCTTCACTTCTCACATTGAGGGGGCCACCAGAAGGCCTTCAGTGCTGGATCTCAGTGTCTGGGCAGAAGGATGGAGGTGGAGACGCTCCTTCAGGTATACAGGGCTGAGGCCATTTAGGGTATACCCATTCCATCTCACCTGCATGTGAAAACTTGTGTCAATGCACAAGATGCAGCTATGCTCACAGTTAGGGACACCCCTGTTGTGGTGGAGAAAGGTCACCTCTCTTAGACCCCATGCTTTGTGGGGAGGGGGCCACACCTGAAACTGGCAGCTACAGCTAGCAGCCCTGCTGCCTGACTGGCTCTGCCACCACCTACCCAGCCAGAGAGGCTTTCCAACTTCTCCCTTCCTAGAGCAAATCAGGGAGGGGTGAGATGGAGGGTCTCAATGCTGCCACTAAAGAAACAGCGAAAGGAAAAGTGCAAGGGAACTCTCTCACGCACCTGAAACAAGCAGGACTGAACTTCTGGTGCACAGGGATGTCATTCCTGCTTTCTACATATCTTGTAGCCAAGTTGCCATATCAAGTTGCCAATTCAGCTGCATCTGTTCCTGTTCCACACCTGATGTCACATATGACATCAGATTTGGGGCAGATGGGCATGGTTTCTGGGTCAAATGAGGAGGCCTGGTGAGAAGCTCTCCATCGCTGCTACACACACTTAGCAGGGAACAAGTCCCATTGAACTCAGAAGGACTTAATACTGAGTAGTCATGAGCTGGAATGCATTGTTATAGTTGTTTTATACATAGAGGGTAACTTGAAACAGAGATGGGGCAAAGTTTAATTCATGAGGCTGTAAGTTCATGGCACAATACTTATTTTTGAGGCTGTTTTGCTTTCGGTGTGTTTCTGGGTAAGGAGGAATGAGCAATAAAATATTAAAGGTCCCGTTCCTTGCTAACAGTGAGTGATCACTTAAATTTTCGCAAACAAAATCTGTCTTCTTTGATATATTAAAAACACGCCCATACGGCGGTTTGGGTAATATGCAAATTTAATATGAAAATCGGTTGGTTGTTTAAAAGTCAAGCAATTAAGGAACTACAAATCTTCTTTTGACAGCCCCATTTAATAGTGCCAGAATACAAGTATCAAAATAAAAGTTCCACACATAATACTTAGAGCTTGGCATTACTAAGTGCCTCAGAGGAAGTACCCAGGTAATGTGGAGACTTTAAAGGTATTGCCTAATCTACTTCTTGCTGTTTAGTTGGTGGGAGCACAATTCAAATTGTTGGTGCTGACCTTTAAAGCCCTAAACGGCCTTGTCCAGTATATCTGAAGGAGCGTCTCCACCTCCATCATTCTGCCCAGACACTGAGGTCCAGCGCCGAGGGCCTTCTGGCGGTTCCCTCGCTGCGAGAAGCCAGGTTACAGGGAACCAGGCAGAGGGCCTTCTTGGTAGTGGCGCCCACCCTGTGGAACACCCTCCCACCAGATGTCAAAGGGAAAAATAACTACCAAACTTTTAGAAGACATCTGAAGGCAGCCCTGTTTAGGGAAGCTTTTAATGTTTAATAGGTTATTGTATTTTAGTGTTTTGTTGGAAGCCGCCCCGAGTGGCTGGGGAAACCCAGCCAAATGGGCGGGGTATAAATAAATTATTATTATTATTATTATTTATTATTGGTCCCCAAACTCTACAGCAGGGGAACATGTGAACCTCCAGATTTTGCTGGATTCCAAGTCCTATCATCCCTGAGCATGGGTCATACTGGCTGTCAGAAGCACCAACCCTGCACAGAAGATGGGGGGGGGGCTGATGACACATATGTGACGTCAGGATGCCAGGAAGAGCTAGGGCCCAGAGCCAAACCCAGTGGCAGTGTGGCTTCAATGGCCAGCAGCTCCTCCCCTCTTGTGCTTGGCCTTCTCCTCCTGCTGTGGCCGCCACCGGCCAGGGGCTGCTTCCCCTGTCTTTCTGTTATGCAGCAGCAACAGCAGGAGAAGGAACCATGAGCCGCTGAAGTTGTGCCGCACCTTGCTGGGTTCCACGGCTGGCTGCCTCTTCCTCCTCCTGTTGCTGCCACCAACCAGGGACTGCTTCCTCCCTCTTTCCCCTCTGCGGCAGGAGGAAGAAGAGCCAGCCACTGAAGCCACACCACGCTTGCCTCCGCACTCGGCCTTCTCCACTCCCTGATCATTGTGGGTGGGGGGAGAGAGCAGGTCCCTAGGAATTGGTGCCTAGGAATTGGAGTTGAACAACATCCGATGGGCCACATGCTCCCCATCCCTGATAGTGATGTATGACCAACAGGTGTCCATTGGGCATGATGAAGCAGCAGTAGCAAATGCCTTGCAGTTCTTTAGACCCGCACAGCTGGAAACGGCTTGCTCCTTTTGCATAGCACTGCAATATGTAGCTGAGAAGGCTGGTGAATGAAGTGTACTTTTGTGTGTTGTGCAGGATACTATGGGTCATTTGCATATTGTGTCGTGATGCCTCTACTCAGCCCTAAGCATGCACACAGTCCAGTACACAGGAGCCACAGGAACAGGACTTGCCACTGGGAGGGGGTTGCCAATTCCTGCCACTCACAAAGGAATATAGGAAGCGGCCTTATGCAGTGCAAATGCTCCACCACTGAGCTACTATCCTTCCTATCTGAAGAACAGGCCTCATACATTTAATTAGGCAAAACATATTCTCTCTCATTCTCATACACACACATACACACACACACACACACACACACACACACACACACACACTGAGTGCCTTCACACAATGCAGTATTCAAATGTTACTTGTGTTTTTCATTTGTTCGGAAATAGTGAAATTACTGTAATCAACCATCCTACAATTGCTTCTCATTGCCTTCTAACGCCTCAAACAATCATCCAACAAAGGGCCATTGTACATTATTATCATTATTATTATTATTATTATTATTATTATTATTATTACCTTTTCTACCTATCATATGACAACTGTTGCATTCGAGCTGCTTGGTTGATTGGCATTTCACTTTTGGTCAGAGAAAATGTGTGTTGCAAGGAGATTTTGCTTGTTCATTTTTGTGCTGGAGAGAGAAAGAGATACACTGCTTCCATAATTAAAATAGAGAATTTAATGGAAACCTGTAATCTCTCTCCAAATCCAAGAGCTGTATTAAGAACTCTACAGACCTTTGCATTGTAAATTTACTGACTATTGAATGTTTTGTGCCATTTAAGGACTCAATACGTAGCTAAACCTAACACTGAAATTAGAGCTACTTTCTCCCAAACCGGATGTCTGAACAGACAGTAGATATTTGCTAGTGGCCTTTTATATAAGTAACATTCATCGGAGAGCTTAAAGAGTGTCAGACTAAAATTGCCCACCACAAATCATTGAAAATTCACTGGCTTTCGCTAGGCATGCATGAAATGGCCACTTGCTAATATAACTGGCTGTTCACATTTGCTCTGCCAAAACATAGATCTTCAAACGTAACTTCATGTCTTTTGCATCCTTTGGAAACCGGTGCTGTTTTGTTAGGACATGCCTAGTTGCTCCTCAGATATATGTACTAGCTACCCAAAATGACTTGGACATTTCAAGAAAATTACATTCCCCACTGACTTGCTAGTTGCTATTGTGTTTTGGGGTTGTTGTTGTTAAGAAATATGTCAGATCCTGGCAGCTTTGGCTATTTAGTGCCCTGGTGTGAAATTGCCATTTCAAAACAGAGGACCCCAAATCTAAATGTAGGGTGTGACACCTCAACTTCCCCTTGATATAGTCCAAAATGCTTGCCATACGGCAGGAACCAGGAGGGAGCCGTCTTTGTTGGGAAAATAAGGTTCATGTGAATTTTGCGCAAGGCAACAGAGGTGTGTGTGGAAGGAGGAGCAGCACAACCCCCAAGTGTGTGTCTGGGGTTGACACACAAGGTCATAAACAGGGTTTGATTTTTAACAAAATCATGCAAACTGTGCAGGACAAGAACTTCCATGCCACTTGTTAATGTGGAAAATCTTAATGGAAAGCTCTGTGCACTAAACTGAGAACGGTTTCCCACCCAACTGGGGGAGGAAGTTGCCAGTTCCTTATCAGGAGAGTGTTTTTATAGACTTTGGGTGGTTTAAAAAGACATTTTGAAAACACCATACTTGGTTTATTAGAGTTCACTTCTCTTTCAATAGACAAGACGTGACTCTTTTTGCTAGAGGTAGCCTTTCCCAAGGTCACTGCTTCCACCATCTCCTTTGTTGTTGTTTAGTCGTTTAGTCGTGTCCGACTCTTCGTGACCCCATGGACCAGAGCACGCCAGGCACCTCTGTCCTCCACTACCTCCCGCACCATCTCCTAGTTTGCAACAAAGTGTTCAGTTAAACAGGCAGAGTGCTATATTCTAATGAGGTCCGATCAGGAAGGTAATTTGTCACAAAGCAGTGGTGTCCAATCCCCCTGCCATGATGTTGCTGCTTCCCATCTGTCTTTGGATGGCCCTAATGCCCTGCAAACCACAATAACGAAAGTTACTTGTACCACTAGGTTAGATAGAACATGACACAGAATTTTTGCTTGATTTGTTTTGGAGGGGAAGGACGCCTTGCTAGGATTTTTATTTTCAGTTCTTTAATTTTTGACATTATACCCTTCTTCATATCTCTTTGCCATGGTCTCCTTGCCACTTGCTTCCCTTGAATGTGACGTTCTTGGCCCTTCGGTGGGTTTCTTATTCTTCCCATGCAGTTTCCAGCCCTGATACAGAGAAAAGCATGTCTTTTTGTGCTTCCATAATAGTCTGCAAAAGGTGAGATCCAGATGGGAGGGAGCAACTCCCACTTCTTGCTGTGGGGGAGATGAGTGAGATTCTTTTTTGTAACAACATTACCTAGTCAACTCTTTGTGACGTGTAAATCGTTGTGAATAAAGGTGAAGATCAAGATGGTGCCCCTCTCCATTCCACGTACTGAAACCAACTGGACTGCTAGTTTAATTTTCCCTTCACCACACCAGAGGATGGCAGGCTGGCTTGAAGGTTCAAGGCACGTTGTGTAGCATATTCAACTGTTTCTTCCAGTTGCTGCTGCCTGCCCCCACCCAAGTCTCTGCTTCCTGAGGCAGCTTCTTCACTCTACCTAATGGTAGAGATGGTCCTAATATCAGTGGGCAAATATACCATTTAAAAAGTATCCCATTGCCACCGCCACTTCTTCTTCTTCTTCTTCTTCTTCTTCTTCTTCTTCTTCTTCTTCTTCTTCGCAGAGGTTAGTGGCAAATTAGCATGTGCTTTTTTGTTTTTAAAAAATCAATATGTTTTTGAAGCTATTTTGGGAGGCAGTTTCTTAGCCTTGGAGCTATGAAGTCTCTGAGTGAATTCATACCTGTCCAAAACATGTTTGTTTGGGTGTTGTTGTGTTTTTTTTAATCCCACAAACTTGCACAATGCACTCTGGCAATATATCCCCTTGCACAGTGGCGTAGCGTGGGGGGTGCAGGGGGGGCCGGCCGCACCGGGCGCAACATCTGGGGTTAGGGCAAATCCACTGGTTAGGGGGCGCAAATCCATGGGTTAGGGGGCGCAAATCCATGGGTTGGGGGCGCAAATTACTTGCCTTGCCCCGGGTGCTGACAACCCACGCTACGCCACTGCCCTTGCATTCCTGGAAAACAAAGTGTGCAATGGAGATTTGCAAAGTGTGTGCTCATCTGTTTTTCACAGCTTTAATATATAAGAATGCTGGAAGCAAATGTGCAGATTTGTCAAGCTGGCACCCAAAGAATGAAATATATGCTTCACCCACTCACACTTGGATATTAGAGAACAACACAGTGATGTATAAGAAACAAATGGGATCTCTATACTTAGGGGCAAACAACATGTTATACAGAAATGCACGCAATGCAGCTGCAGCAAATTTTATCAGAGAAGCCGTGAGTAGGGGGAGGGTCCTTTACCATTTCCGATGGGCCATCTTCTTACTCAAGATCTTCCTTCCCCCCTCACATCTGGTATACACATGTGGATCTTGAGGGTAGTTTGGAGGAAAGGAGAAATGGCCAGCAGAAGAAAAAATGGAGAAATGATGAGGCACCTCCTGGTCACCTGAGGCTTCTGGATCAGTGTTTCCGGCTCTTGTTGGACTACAACTCCCATCGTCCCTAGCTAGCAGGACCAGTGGTCAGGGATGATGGGAGCTGTAGTCCCAAAACATAACTGGCTATGCAAGTTTGGGAAACACTGTTCTAGATTCAAACAGGCTGCTTTCCTTTAGAAAAAGCAGTCATTGTCAGTGTTGCATGCCCATTTGTGCACGATGTATATAGCTTGCCCCAGGCCAAACATGCATGTGCATGACCCAAACTCCAGGCAGAGCTTTGGATCTGTGTTATTATCCTAAAGCAGAGATGTGGAACCTGTGGCTCCCCAGATGGTTTTGAACCACAGCTCTTGTTTTTCCTGACCATTAGCCATGGTGACTGTGGTTGGGGGGAGTTGGGGTTCACAGTTTCCCACCCCTGTCCTAAAATTATCTGCTGGTTCACACTCCCTTCCTGCTTCCTCCTCTTACATGGTATTCAAAATAAAAGGATCCTATTAGCACAGAGGAAAACAAAGGAAGATAGATAGGTAATGGGCAGATCCTAAGTGGTGGTGATTAGTCATCATTGTGGTTGTCAGGAGCCAGTGGCTTCCAGATGCATTGTGGATCCGCCACTGTTTTAAAAGTCTCGCTGGAATCCCAGTTTCCAAGTTGTCATTGAGCCTCGGCTTTTCTAACTTACTTTGTGGCTCTCTCTGGGTCAGTGTCTGAAACGCAGTTCTTTCCAAACACAGAGTGCAGCGTGCATTATTGTGCTAATCCATCTGCATTATGGAAGGGGCCTCTGAGACTTTGCATGTTGGTTTTGAAAAGAGATTAATTCGTAGCTGTGTAACGGCAGAATCTCTTCGTTGTCTCTGAACACCTGACAGTGTAAAGTAGTTAATGGTATTGAAGAAGCTCTGGATTAGGGGATTCTGAAATCTGCTTATTGTTAGTATGGCTTTAATCTTTTAAATCAATGAGGTAATAATACCACAGCAAGCTTCTCTAAGTAGGAATCTTCATAATGTACAGCCCATTCATATTTTAAGGATTTTGATGACAGCCTCCTAATAGGTTTGCTTTCTAACTTTGGCATGGCTTATTAAGAAATGTATGCGAATGAGCTGCTGTTCGGGATACAAGGAACAAGTGTCAAAGGCATTTTCTGCATAAAAAAACCCAACAACATCGTCATTGCATAATAATTCGCATCTTACACTTTGTGCACTTCTAATATTTAAAAACTCATTTTTTAAAAAAAAACTGACTTTTTTAATTAAAAAAAAATCCTACAAAATGCAGAAGCGTCATTTGGAAGAATAGGCAGAATAGCAACTATGGTTAAGTAAGATGGTGGTTGAGAGACAGCGACTGGTTCAATTCACCCGGCAAGCTTCACGGCTGGGTGAGGATATGAACCCTCCTCTCATGCATCCTAATCCAACGCTCTAACCACTATACCACCCTTATTTGTCCCACCAGGCTCTCGACGAAACAGAGGCTTGTAGGATACCTGGAGGCTTGGCAAGCGTGAAGAACCAATTTGAAAAAGCAGAAACTGCCACATCGCAGAGTGCTCAGTACCAATACCAGCAGAAATCTGTACAGGTAAGAAGTAGTAGAATTAGCAATGGTGGTTGTGTGGAGGGTAGTCCTAGTTTTAAGCAACAGTAAGATGTATTGACCTTGTAAGCCACCTGCATATAAATCAGGGTGTATGCTTACAGATGACTTTTATGGGGGTTTTCGTTTTAAATGTGTGATAGCCCATTCATATTCACAGGGCTCAGCTATACAGCTGCAAATAAAACATTTGAAGTGTGTTTTAAGTGCAATACACAATGTGACACTAGATGGCGATGGCGAGCTTATGGCAAATTCAATGTTTTTTGGAAAAAGCATTCCTAGAACTTTTTTTATATGTGTATAGATTCCACCTAAAGACTGTCATCACTAAGAACAGGGCTCACTGCATCTTTTCATCATGTTACCATAACCCAAACTTGGTCTGTTGCAGTTCATATTTTGTTAAACTTATATGATCTCGGCCAAATCTGGTGGTTTACAAAAAACAACGTAAGGGCTTTCGATCTTCCTGACAGTGTTGCTGGCGTTGCTTGTGTAACGGATATTGTTATTGACAATACGGCTACTGTTATTTATTGCCCATCATCAAGTATCCCATCACATACCCCCCCACCAGGCGCATTGTAATTCATCTGTCTTGTGGCAGCATCACATTAATTTTGACATGTCCCTTTCTTCTTTCCTTTTTTTTTAATTTAATGAGACTTGTGCATGCAGCTGAACACTGTAATTTGCTTCACTATTTTCTGTTTTAAACGTTTACTCAATCCTCAATCCTCAATTGTGTTGTTGGTCCTAACTGGGGTTTTTTCTTGGGGGTGAGGGTTGATACTGAGAAGTGTCACATGTCTGGATGGCTTTATTTTAAGCCGTCAAGCACTGTGATCATGTCTCTTGACCTTACAGTTACTTGGTGGAACTGTGAAGTGTGTGACTCAAACCAAAATTGATAATGCAGGATCCACCACCCAGTATTGTATACGTAATGTTTCTGCTTCTATTCATAAGGCCCGCCCTCTAGTCCTCCTCCTCTCAGCTTGTCGATGATACTTTTTGCCTCAGGATACAGATTTCTACCCAACATTGTTTGTGCAGATTACTGAGCCATTCATTGATAGGATTTCCTCAAGTATCTCTGAGGGAAGCTGAGATAATCGCTCTTACTTTTAAAAATAATCTGCCTACATATTTATTGCCTACTACTACTGCTATTATTAAAAAGTAAAGGTAAAGGTACCCCTGACCGTTAGGTCCAGTTGCGGACGACTCTGGGGTTGCACTCTCATCTTGCTTTACTGCCTGAGGGAGCTGGTGTTTGTCTGCAGACAGCTGGTCATGTGGCCAGCATGACTAAGCCGCATCTGGCAAACCAGAGCAGTGCGCAGAAACACCATTTATCTTCCTGCCGGAGCGATGCCTATTTATCTACTTGCACTTTGACGTGCTTTCGAACTGCTAGGTGGGCAGGAGCTGGGACAGAGTAATATGTCCTTCCTACTATTATTTAGTATTTAATAAATTTGTATTCCACCCTTCATTTGTAGATCTCAGAGCAGTTCACATCATAAAAATACAAGCTAAAAGCACGAAATATTTTATTTTATTTTATTTTATTATTTATTTATTTTGTATGCCGTCCTATACCTGTAGGTCTCAGGACTGTTCACAACAAAAACTAATATAACAGAGAGTTGTATAGGTAGAGAGACAGGATAAGAAATATAACAATTATTGTTAATGGCTACCATCATCACTTCAAGGGAATATACATTTCAGTATATCAGATTGGATGGTAACTCCAAAACAATGTCAGTGAACAGAGTACCATTAGTATAATGGTCTGGGTTTGACAACATTGTCATGAAGTTTGTGATTGATTGATTGATTGATTGATTGATTGATTTACAATGTATCCTTAAATATTGCTAGTGCTCGCATAAAACTCTGGCTACTCGTATGGTTGGCGAATAAGCAAAAATTACAGAGCTTGCATTAAAGTTTGATGACTGTCAAATTCTCCAACTTGCAAGAGGGCTGGCCCATGGCATTTTGTTGACTGAACAACAGAACAGCAAATGATGCATCCCCAAACCTATCCCTATGCACATAAGGAACCCAAGCTGGCCTAGTTGTTTTCAAAGAAAATCCCACAAGTCCCTTTCTCTGGGAGCAAAAATGCAATAAACATACATTAAACAATTAACAGTTTGCTGCTCTCTAATGACACTCAAAATCAACTTCCTGAGGCATCCCCTTCACTCTGCCTAATGATAGCGCCGGCCCTGATTGCCATCTGAAAGAGGATGTGCCATGGGAATGTTCACTTGGCTTTAAACAAAAAAAGTAATATGAGCTGTTTCCCTGATTGGCAATTTTCCTGGATGCACATGAATATTGGTAATTTTCAATGTTCTGTTTTACAGGGTTACTGTAAGGACCCCTGGATGGTTAGGTCCAGTCAAAGGTGACTATAGTGGTACCTCGGGTTACATACGCTTCAGGTTACATACTCCGCTAACCCAGAAATAGTGCTTCAGGTTAAGAACTTTGCTTCAGGATGAGAACAGAAATCGTTCTCCAGCGGCGCAGTGGCAGCAGCGGGAGGCCCCATTAGCTAAAGTGGTGCTTCAGGTTAAGAACAGTTTCAGGTTAAGTACGGACCTCCAGAATGAATTAAGTACTTAACCCGAGGTACCACTGTATAAGGTTGTGGCGCTCATCTAACTTTCAGGCCGAGTGAGTCGGCGTTTGTCCACAGACAGCTTTCCGAGTCATGTGACTAGCATGACTAAACCACTTCTGGCACAACAGAAGCCAGAGCGCATGGAAATGCCATTTACCTTCCTGCCACAGCGGGACTGATTTATTTACTTGCACTGGTATGCTTTTGAACTGCTAGGTTGGCAGAAGCTGGGACAGCCAATGTGAGCTCACCCCATCGCAGGGACTCGAACTGCTGACCTTCTGAATCGGCAAGCCCAAGAGGCTCAGTGGTTTAGACCACAGCGCCACCCGTGTCCCTGTGGCGGTTACTGTATCTGAAGGTAAAACAAACAAATGAATGAAGTGCCAGTCAAAACTCATATTGTAGAACAGTGATCCAAACACACCTCTTCTCTATGGCCCCCAAACATATGAAAATGTAAACCACGTCTTTGGGGTTATAATTCATTATAAACTATCTGTGAGTGTTTTGCATATATTTTTCTTGGAGCTGTGCTAAGCTGTTCTCTTTGGGAAAGAGTTTGCTGTTTTCTTTGTGTTAAATTTAATCAGCTTCTCTAAATAGATCAAAAATGGCACAGAGGAACCCAGATGCTACACAAAGCCATATAAACGCAGCTTCCAAATGTTGGTTTAGATAAGAGGTTTATGTATTTTATTACTTCATTATCATATATCATGGAAAAAAACTGTTGCAGCCAAGTTAATGATTTTTGGAATATGTAAGGGATGGTATAATGAAACTCATTGCACTATCTATGTGCTGTTCATTTTGAGAAATAGTAACGGCTTGATAAACAGCCACATTTACTCTAATGCTCAGCGCTCATCTATGAAACAACAAAATGACGTTAGTCTAAAACTCTGCTGAACCAATAAATAAAATTCCATGGTCTCGAGGTGCTTTAAATCAAGGTCATTCATACACAAGGTCACTGTCAATTATGTCATCCAGCTTTTACAGTCCACAGTGAGACAGCTAGCTGCCTTTGGGTATCAACGTGAGCAGGTTTTATTTACATAAAATGAGAACTCTGTATCCGAAGGCAGGATTTTTCTCCAGTTGTGAATATGTAAAGAATTAAAAGCATCACCAGAAAATGTTTTGAGTCTAATGCTGGAGGTACATGTCAATGAAATCATGGGTTTTCACATGGAGAATTGCGATTAAATCCTTTCACACAATCTGTAGTAGGAAATGTTTCATCCCTAGAGAAATGTCATATTGTGTTTGTCCATGCCTGGGTTTGTGTGCCTGGTTTCAAATAAAGGTTAAGGTTCTTGGTTCTTCTTCCCAGTGAAGTCCATTAGGATGAATGTTATGTACTCAGTTGAATAGGATCCAAACTGCAGCAGTCTGATTGGTCCTAGAACAATAGGATCCAAAAGGCAGCAGTCTGATTGGTCCTAGAACAATAGGATTCAGAATGCAGCAGTCTGACTGGTCCTAGAACAATGCAGCAGTATGATTGGTTGGCAGGAACCACCCAATCATGCTCCAGATAGAAGTGAATCCACAACCTGATTGGCTTACAGTAGAATTCCGGAATTAGCCAATCATGTGCAGCCCATTGTGTAAATAATGTATATAAAGCAGATACTTTGAGGGGACATTCATTCATTCCTCCTCACCACTATGAGCTGAATAAAGAGCATGAAATCACTTTGCGACTCTGAGTATATTTCAATGAAGCAGCCTGAAATCACTCAGAGTAGTCTGAAATCTTGACTAGGACTGGGCAGAGGCACCAGCTTCTCAAGTTGATTGGGGGGCCTGATGCGACGTCCTAATGTTGTCACAAGGAGCCATGGGATAGAGCCAAATGCCCTCTGAACATTGAGGGAGTCCGGCCCTCTTAAAAAAATCAGGGGGGCCAAAACAGCCTCAGCCCCTAGGAGCTGGCATGTATGGACCACGGACTAAGTATACCATAATGTATAGTAAATGTATGTGAGAGAGTTTCTGTGTGTGTATGTGGTTGTACTGTAAACAAATCCATTTTGCATCTAGGCTGCTTTGCTTTTAAACTGTGGGTGAAACCCAATGTTGTGTGAGGGGGCTACTGCTTGTGCAAGAGGACTTCCTCTTCCTCTTGGGGTGTTCCTTGGTTAGAGCTCCAGAGGGGAGGAGGGGAAGGGGAAGTCCATTCCACTCATGCACTGACAACTGGCTATCACCCTGTGGATTTTAAAATTTGTTGTTGTTTAGTCATTTAGTCGTGTCCGACTCTTCGTGACCCCATGGACCAGAGCACGCCAGGCACTCCTGTCTTCCACTGCCTCCCACAGTTTGGTCAGACTCATGTTTGTAGCTTCGAGAACACTGTCCAACCATCTCGTTCTCTGTCGTCCCCTTCTCCTTGTGCCCTCCATCTTTCCCAACATCAGGGTCTTTTCCAGGGAGTCTTCTCTTCTCATGAGGTGGCCAAAGTATTGGAGCCTCAGATTCACGATGTGTCCTTCCAGTGAGCACTCAGGGCTGATTTGCTTAAGAATGGATAGGTTTGATCTTCTTGCAGTCCATGGGACTCTCAAGAGTCTCCTCCAGCACCATAATTCAAAAGCATCAATTCTTCGGCGATCAGCCTTCTTTATGGTCCAGCTCTCACTTCCATACATCACTACTGGGAAAACCATAGCTTTAACTATACGGCCCTTTGTTGGCAAGGTGTTGTCTCCACTTTTTAAGATGCTGTCTAATTTTAAAATTAGCCATTGACAATACTTCATTATGCTTCCTTAAATTAACCAACTAATACCTAATATGGGAATACAGGTTGTGTATGAGGCAGGGCTGGTATTGCAAACTCTTCTGGAAGAGGCCATGTTATGACATCAACACATTCTGCATTTTCTCTCTCTCCGCCAGCAGGCAGCCATTGTTGCAGTACAGGTGCAGGGAAACACATGTCTTGATAATGTGACAACCTGGATATGTCATTAGTGTAGCTTCCAGATGACCCTTCATCATGATTTCTTTGCAGGAATATTAGACAAAGTTGGCTATTTAATGAGCATTCGCTCTCAAGGCTTGATCATCACAATGTGCTCCATATGGGGCTAGCCTTCTGCTTTTTCTGGTGCCCAGTGCTGCGACTAGATTGTTGATGGGAACATGTCAGCACATAACACTGGTACTTATTATACTTATTATACCATATTATACTGGACCAGGTTCAGGGTTCTTGTCTTAATGTACAAGGCCCTTGGGTGCAAGATACCTTCAGCACCTCCTGATGCCTTATATCTCTGCCCAACCACTGTGATCTTTGAAAGGAATCTCAGTCAGCCCCCCTCTCCCCCATGGTTCAGATACATGGCTTGTAACTACCAGAAGCTGTGCATTCAGTATTTGGGGCAAAATCCTATAGAACCCCCTTCGAGTTGAGATTAGATAGGCACCCTCTCTGGTAAACTTCAGGTGCTTGAAAAAGACTTTCCTATTTTGGCAGGCATTAAAGGTAGTTTTCTGTTTCTAGGATAGATTTTAAGTGTCCTTATTCTAGAGGGTTATTTTGTTTAAACATTTTACGTGCACCACATAGAAATTCTGTGTTTTAAGTGGGCGATGTGGTGCTCCCCAGATATTGCTGGACTTCAACTACCATCATTCCTGACTATTAACCAAGCTGGCTGGTACTACAGAGAGCAGGAGTACAACAACAGATGGAGGGCACCATGTTAGCTAACCCTCCATTACAGGAAAGCAAATTTAGGTGAAACTTGAGGGAGAAAAAAGCCAAAATAATTAAAGGTGTGAAACACAAAAGGCCTATATTTAATAGGTTTGCATATGCAATTTACTCAGACCATCTCATATCTACAGTCAGAAATTCTGCCAGCTATGGTGATACAATGAACCGTTCTGACAGCTCTCTGTGGCACGGTACATTTCATTGGTGCAAGTTTAACACGGCTCAGCAGAAAAACCAGGAGTGAGTTATAGAGGTCAACCAAAACAAGCGTAAATAAAGCCTTTTAGAGTGTGTTAAAAGTGTTTTTATTGATACTGGGCTTTATCTTCAGGTGCTTTATGCCATGTTAGCAGTTCCCTGATCTCTCCAGGCTGATCAGAAGTAGCTGTTCCCTTCCATGTAGTTAATAATTACTTCCCATGTTACTTTTTAACTGGGAATGGGGGGGGGGAATTTGATCCAGTTTTCATTTAAAGACAAACTTGCTTAATTCACACTTAACAATATGCAAATCAAAACACAGCCAACTCAAAATTTGCACTTCTCCGAAGGTAACTTCTCTAGTCAAGTGATGTGTATGAGAAATATCTATATTGTACATGTCATGATGTAGCATTATTCCCAAAGAGCAGTCTGTTCCGAGAATGGAGCCTGAGCAGCCACACTGTGGAAAGCCATTTCTGTTGTTTTAAAAAAGAAATGAACAAACTGAGAGCACCTTGAATTTGAAGTCAACGATGAACATTCTTAACAATTTGTCCATTCCCCAAAGATTAATCCAATCATCAGAGGACATTCTCCTCAAAATGTATGAAAATGACTGGGCCAAATACTTCAGCCAAGGACTAGATTTGAGTGGAGATGGGAAGTGGGAGAGAACCTGGCAGGTTCCCCATAATAAAGTGAAAAAACCATTTTCTTTGTGTAGTATTTACAGCAGTGTTTCTCAGATTTGTGTCTCTGGCTGTTTTCGGACTACAATTCCCATCATTCCTAGCTAGCAGGGTCAGTGGTCAGGGATGATGGGTATTGTAGTTCAAAAACAGCTGGGGGGACCCAAGTTTTTTGGGGAGGGGACTGGTTTACAGCAGGAGATAGGATGTGCATGCAGTAGACCAGGGATGTCCAACTCCCAAGAGACTGCGATCTACCCACGGATAAAAAAATCTAGCAGTGATCTACCCATTTGGGGGGGAACCCAAAGTTGCTGAGCTAGGGAGGCAGGCCAAAGTTGTTGAGCTTTTTTGAAATGCTTACCGAGTAGTAAACACGGCAGCGATAACTCTGTCTTCCTTTTTTGCAATCATGCGCGAATGAAGGGAAGAGCGAGGGGGCGGGGGCGGATGCCCTTTTTCCCCTGCAGAGGAAAGTGAGCCCGCGATCAACCACGATCTACCACTATCACCCGGGGATCGACCTGTCAATAGCGGTTGACTGGTTGGAGATCCCTGCAGTAGAAGTTTAGTATAATACTAAACTTTCAACTTCTTGAGACTGAAAAGAAGCTTTTGCCCAATTAATAATGTCCCATGAATTACGCCACTCTTAATTTGATTTTCAAATGCATCATGAAGAAGAAATCAGCTTACCTACTACAGGTTTGTAAAAAAACCAAAAACCAAAACAAGCACAGACCTCTAGGCATCTTCTTTGTCTTCTATGTAGGCAGGCTTTATATAAATAAATCCTATTAGCAGCAATATGTACTGCAAGGCTAAAAACAAACAAACAACCACCATAGTCTTTTGGGCTGAAAAGGAATTCAGGGCACAAAAGACACTCACAGAGAGAACAGAGATTATCTTTTTGGTCTTAATAGAATAGGGCAGAGCAGAAAGTGGGACTGTCTGGATAAAAACAAGAGCTTGGTCCTCTGCATATTTACTCAGAGTTTCCTGGCCTGTGGATGGAACATGGGTGGTGATGTGGGTTAAACCACAGAGCCTAGGGCTTGCCGATCAGAAGGTTGGCGGTTCGAATCATCACAACGGGGTGAGCTCCCATTGCTCAATCCCTGCTCCTACCAACCTAGCAGTTCGAAAGCACGTCAAAGTGCAAGTAGATAAATAGGTACCACTCTGGAGGGAAGGTAAACGGTGTTTCCGTGTGCTGCTCTGGTTCGCCAGAAGCGGCTTAGTCATGCTGGCCACATGACCCGGAAGCTGTACGCAGGCTCCCTTGGCCAATAAAGCAAGATGAGTGCCGCAACCCCAGAGTCGGTCACGACTGGACCTAATGGTCAGGGGTCCCTTTACCTTTACCTAATCCTTTAGGAGCTCAACTCTATTTCTTCTGCTGCTTTCATTGATGGTGCTGTATTTATATCCAATGGAGCTTTCTCTTCTGTAGGATCATAAATAATACACACCCCTAGTAAAAAAAGAAATAAAAAAAAGGTGCTCGCCATTTGATTTAACATGATTTGTCAGTAATGTACTACACTCTCACGGGCACAATCTCAACTGGTACTTACCTATGCTTAGTGCATTTCACTTACTTAAAGTAAACCTAATGCTAAAAATAAGTGTAGATCGAAATGCATATGGTAGTCATATCCCTTGAGGTATATGGGAGACAGGCAGGGAGAGTAGCCTCCAGCAAAAAATCTCATCTAATCAAGTTATGCATTCACTTCCCCTTCTGAAACTGCATGGGTTTTCTGTCCACAGATTTCTGACAACTCTTAAGGGAATCCATAGCCTGTCACAGGAAATTATTCAATTCCTTTTAATCAATGTGATGCATTCCCAGTTTGAAAGCTGTTTTAAGCCACCCGAGCAAATATAAAGTTCAGGTCTGCTGTGTTGCCCTATTGCAAGCCAGGATTCACGTAGCTAATGGTAACAAGGAAATCCAGGTTGGCATCCTGTCCTTATTTAACTTTGGTATCTTGGGTCAATATTCAATTCAGTGTACCAAAGAGAGCAATAGAAGCTTGATCAAGATGCATTTTAAACATTGGACTTGAAGCATGCATCACCTCAGTTAGAAATAATAATGATTGTTGAGCCCATGTTCCTTAGAAAAAAAATCTGCTAATGTTATTGTTGTGCATTAGAGTCAAATAGGCAAAAATTACCTGATTTTACTGTGAATTTTCTTTCATAGTGCAGCTTGCAGGTCAATAGCTGTTTGCCTCTCCTTTCAGACTGCTATGTTTGTTTTGTGTGTGTGTAGGAGCACACAGTACAGTCTTACTATAAAAGATCTTTGTTCTAGAAGGAACATTTGGCAATAAACAGTGGAAAGCAAGTTAAATCTTCATTTTTGAAAGCTAGCAGTGAACCAGGAAAGCATATCAGTTCCATGACATTGTAACATCTGGGAGGCCGAAGGAAGAAGGCTTGCTCTTTTCTGATCACTGACAAGATCCTCCTTGAATGATTTCCTCTGTAAGCGTTCATTCAAATTATTTGCTGTGGATATTCTACTAGGAGGAACATTTTGGATCCAAGACATTGACTTGGCTTTAACTCACCCCACCCTGAGTGTCCGAGTGGAAGGTGGTTCTGACCATACTAATTGGGTACCCATGAGGCCAAGGCAGCAAGGCAGTTCTGTGGTTGCAGCACCAAGTGAGCGACTTGCTCTTAGGAAGACTGGAGATGAACTGAGACCTAATACATCTCTTCGTTCAGTCTACCTTCCCCAGGCTCCACCACCTTGGCCTGACACCTGTGGTTCTGGCCAGCACTCTGTCCTGAAGACAAGTACTTACTCTTTCTATGACCTTCCTTCTGATGTTCTCCTTGCATTGCTGGGCAGGTCTGATTCCTAATAGTGTCTCTTAAGGACCTAAGCTCTGCAGACTCCAGACCACCAGCCTCAGTTTCCATGGCTTCCAAATCATCAGCCCAAGCTTCTGTAGGAGCACACAGTGAACCTGGTCCAATTCCCCAGTGAGTGATACAGCAGCCCCAGGTGTGGCTGACTCCTCTTTATTCAACTCTGATTCTCTTCTGCTGTCTGTAATTTGAGCACTGATACCATTGTATTACAAAGGTATTATAGATTAGTTGTGCAAGCTTTTGAGCTATGTGCAGTTCTTCACATAAAACGAGTGGCTGAATAATGGTTAGTACTTGCTTCTAGCAGAACTGAAAGCAAAGTCCAACTAAAGGGCAAACATCACTCGTCTCTGGATAGCAAGAAATATATTTATTAGTAATCCTTCTATTCTGGCTTCTAAAGAACTCAGGGTGGCACACTTGCAATGATCTCCTTTCATCCTCATGGCATCCTGGTGGGATAGGTAATGCTGACTTGCTAAAGGCCACAAAATGCACATCATGGCTGCGCTGGAAGCAAACTGAAGATGCCATGTGAAAGCCTCCATCCGTCAGATTATATCAGATTCTGCATTTACAAAAATACAGCCCGGTTTAAATGTGCTGAGCAAAAAAGAAGAAAAGGAATTGCACACACAGTGTCACCGGTTCTGTGTGCATAATGAACATGCTAGCACAAAATACTCCTGAGGCACAGATCACTTCTGTTCTAATGCTGCACATGTAGATGCCAACAGGTGTGAGACCAGGTGCATGGAACCCAGCATGGGTGAGTTTGTTTCACATTTAACCCAGGTCTCAGTCCCATTGTATTCCAGTGACATACATCCCAGTGAATTTGCAATACACTATCTATTTTGGAGACTCGTTATGGCTACCTCTTTTCCACTTGACCCAAAGACAGGTCTTACCTAATGGTCTTACTATGTAAGACAACAATCTGCTAATACTGAAATAATATACTAAAAATGAAGCTAAACACTGGAGAAGGCAGCAAGAAACTAGCTGAAATAGATAAGACAATGCAGTTATATATATATATCTCTACTCAGAAGCAAGCACCACTTCAAATGGACTCATAACACCATCCAAACCATGTATACTCAGAAATAAGACCTATTGAATTAAATTGGGGTTACTCATCGTTAAAGAGGATTAGGATTTTAGCATAAACTTCAGATTTTATTATAGAATTGCATTCTAAAGGCATTTTAAAATCAAAAGTATGAGAATTAATTTAACAAATATTGTTTGCTAAAGAGTTGCATAGTGAAGGAGAAAAAGGAGAAAAAAGCATGAAGCATGAGAGGAAGAAGTCCAGCATGTGACAAATAATAAGAAGCAGAAAAATGGAAACGAAGGAAAGTAGACTATAGAGAAACCAGAGATGAAGGCGAGCAGGATCTAGAGAATGAATACATTTTTTACCAATTATTTTTATTGATTTTCCATAACTTTTAACAAATTGTCACCAAATTAATACAAATTCAATGCAAATTTAAAAATTGACTTCCCACCCACCCCAGATGTCACCTCTATTTTCCTTCCTCCTTTGCTGCTCCCAATAAAATAACTTTTCCAGCTATAATTCAAAATACATTCATCCCTTCGCCTCTACACCTGTTCAATTACAAATTTCTGCTACGGCTTTTATACATTGTTATAACCTGTCCTCAAAATACCTGAGTAGAGTAAATCCTCATCTATCTATAATAGTTGTTCATCAATTTTCAAACATTTCCTTCTGATACCTCTTGAGTAACACTTTACCTGAGGAAAAACAGATATTGCTTCCTCCCAGACAACATACACACATTCCTCCTTAACATGGCCTTGAACATTGCTGTCTGAGATCTGGCCCCAGTAATCAACAACTCAGCCTCACTGGTGCAGAGCGTGAAAATGAAACCCCTAGAATTTTTTTGTAAAAATATATAATAAACATCCCCCCCTTTAATACTGCCAATCTCCCAGCATCACCCACCCTTCAGATTTTGCCAAATTTAATCCTCAATTTTACATCCAACCAGCTCATTAATAAATACACACAATCCATATTTCTTCTTTTCTGTCTGAAAGTCTCAGAAGCCGTCAAGTTGGTATACACTGTGGTCCATCCTGTCCCTTTCACTGTTCTTATTTCCAACTTCAAGCTTCTAGAGGGTGGGCTGATGTAATCTAAACAAAATCCATATCTCCTCTCCATCCTCCTCCCTAAACTAATTAATCTTCCTGCAGTCCATCCTGCCAATCCTCAGTTCCATTATATCCAACTCAACAGTTTATTCTCTTCCAAGTGCTTTACAGACAGTCAGTCCAGTTGTTACCAAAAAGGCATTAATGGACGACCGCAGGTCGTGCCCTTTTGTTACCCTCAAAAGGATAGGGGAGACATGCCCCTTACCCATTAATCTCCATGGGGACCCCTCCCGGGCGCTGGAGCACCCAAGAGGGCGACTTGCTGGGTTCGTTGCATAACAGGAAGTCCGAGATTGAATACATTTTGTGGCAAGTTGCAGAATCATAAATTGAACGTGAAAAGGAAAAGGTAACCACTGAAGAGGAATCAAAGGCAGAGAAACATGATCATATTTGTGTGAGGAAAAATAAGGCAGGTGACAAAATGAAAGCAACAAGAGGGTAATTCAGAAGACCAACCAAAAGAGCACTGCAATAATCCAAGTGTCAGAAAATAAGAGAATGATTCAAAGGATGGACAGAATAAACAAAAAGAAATGAATGAATTTTAGCTGGCTTTGACAACCGAAAATGACAGAGCTTAGCTGAAAATAAAGTCTGTGAAGAAAAAAGAAGGAAAAGGTTCTGAGATCTCTGGTTGGAAGAGAAGGACAACTGATAACATCAGCCATAAATCAAAGAAGCAGAAAGAACGGGAAGAGAAGAGACAGGAAAAGTAAGATATTCTGTTTTCTGTTTGAAGATTTAACTTCAAAGAATGAGCAGGCTGCCATGTGGAAGCAGCAAGAAGACATGACGAAAGATTGGCAAAAGAAGAAGACAGATCAGAAATAGAAAAGAGTAGCTAGATATCGTCCTGAACATGCTGATCAATATGAAAAGACTAAATGAGAGAATCTAAAACTCTAATGAAGGTAAACAACAAGAATCAAACGGCCTGAATCAGAACCTTTAGGAATTTCAAATAATAGAAACACAAGCATTGTTAAAAAAAAAATTTAATGCAGAGGAGAGATCAGGAAGAGATCAGCATACAAGGGGCATTCAGATAAATTAGCTAAGGAAAAGAACATTGTTTCTGTTCTGTTAGCATGAAGATCTGATTGATAAGACTCAAAAAGAGTATTTGATAAAATTCAAATAAGATTTGTTCAAGTAATTAAGAAACAAAGGGAGATATCCAATGTTAGTGATTCTCAGAGTAGGCCCACTGAATTCAGCAGACAACCACTGATTTAAATGGGTCTGCTCTAAGTTTGACTAACACTGGATGCCACCGAAAAGCAAGATGAAAAACTAGCCAATAGCAAGTGAAGAAGAATCAACCATTGTTGACACTTCTGTGTTCTTAAATTAAAATTAGAATTAAAGGTCAAAGAAAACTAACCAGAAATCAAGGAGGGATTAGTTAGAGAAAGAAAGCAAAATGAGCTAAAGCAATATATTTAATGAGAAGAAGAAGAAATGGGATGAAAAAGGACTGGATGTAGGTTTGGGTGAGGACGAAACCAGAAAGATCTTCTGAAGAAATAGTAGAGAAAGAAGAAAATCATGAGGCATAGGGGGAGGCATAGGAATTTGCCTTTTAGCAAAGCATCTTCCTTTATTTCTTCTGCTTGTTGCTTTCCTTCTTCCACTGCTATTTCTTTAGATGATCTGTCCAGCTCAGTATTGTCTATACTGACTAGGCGTCTTTTCTAGCCCTGGAGATGCCCAGGATTGAATGTGGGACCTTCTCCATGCACTGCAGGTCCTCTGCCAATGAGCTATGACCCATTTGGTTGAGAAGGTTTAGAAATAAGAGTTCTATAAAGGACCAGGAGATGTAAGTTACAGAAATAGAAAAGTCAGGAGCTGCTGATTTATTATGGTGGGCAGGGGAACTAAGCAAAAATCCGAGATGTGAGACGTGGGGAGGGGATGAAAAAAGGTAGAGCACAAAATTAACAGTTAAAAAGCAAGGAGAAGAAGGAAAAGAAGCAATTTGTTTTGGCAAATACTAAGGTTGAGCAGGTGGAAGAAGAAAAGAGATGTACATTAATTTATGCCACGGAGAAGAAATGTGTTTAGTCTTGCCCCATAACTTATAAAGCAGCCCAAATTCATTACTGAAGTTACTACAATGAGGAACTAAAGGCAAAGTAGGAGAAGGATGACAGGAACAATATAGGAGAGCAGTTACATAGGGAAAGAGGAACACTAGAAGAAGATGCAGGGAATAAATAAACAGGAGATATCGACCGAAGGACCTAACAGGGGTGAAGGCATCAAAATCCAGATTCTGAAGGTAATTCGATGATCTAGTAAGAGGTTTGCACAAAGAAGAATGAGAGAAAAAGAAGGTGACCATCAGAAAATGGAAATATAGAAATAACTGTTATCAAATCCAAAACATGATCTGTGAGTGAGCCAAAGAGGTAGAAAAATTGAGGGATGGGGATACAAACCAGAAAGCGCAAGATGACATCAAGCATCTGATTCATCAGAGTTATTGGAGTAGATACTGAAAACTACCACAAGAACAGGGAAACAACGGAACCCAAAGTTCAAAGTCAGATAATAAGTTAGGTAAAGGACCGGGGAGGGGGGGAGTTACAGCAAGGACAGTTTTGTTCTGCAAAACTTAGGTTATAAATCATATGGGGAGCATTGAGCAGTCTACACATTTCAAATTTCATCCTCCAACTCATAGAGAATAATGGGCATCACAACACAGGGCTTAGTAATTCCATCCTGCTTTTGTGTAGCTTTCCCACACAACCAGCACACTCAAATAGATCTAAAAAGCCATGCATTAGCAGGAGCCACATAGATGGAGCTCTTTCATTTGACTTTCTCACCAGGGTGGTGTTCAATTCTAAGTAAAAGTAAAAGTTTAAAAAAAGAAAAAAGCAGCATGTGGTGAAGTGCTTTCAAACTCTGGTTGTAAATACTGCTAGGAAACCCCCTCCTGTCTCCTTCACACAATGCTACTGAACACAATGAAATAGTTTTGAATGACATTTAAGCAACAGCCATTGATGGGAGCAGCAGCCAGTTTTCTGAAAACCAAAGCAAGCATTATCTGCCCTCCAAAAATCATCTGCCTGGTATATGTCTCTTGCTCTTCAGAAACAAATACAGTGGTACCTCAGGTTAAGAACTTACCGGTAATTCGTTCTGGAGGTCCGTTCTTAACCTGAAACTGTTCTTAACCTGAGGTACCACTTTAGCTAATGGGGCCTCCCGCTACCGCCACACGATTTCTGTTCTCATCCTGAAGCAAAGTTCTTAACCTGAGGTACTATTTATGGGTTAGCGGAGTCTGTAACCTGAAGCGTCTGTAACCCGAGACACCACTGTATATTGTAATACATGCACAACTTAACATTGCAAAGAGAATTACATAGAATTGTAGCATCAAATATTAAACTCTTTGGCATGGAATGCCACCACCCAATGTCGGTGAACCTCAGTCCTGTGCATATGTATGCTCAAATGTAAGTCTCACTGTATTAAATGGAGCATACGCCTAGTTTGTTTGCGCAGGGCTGAAGCCCTAATGGATAAGGATCCACATGTGCAAATGAGGGTCATGCCTGCAGTTCCTTTTGCCAAATTCTTATCAGGCCTTGGGATGACCTAGTTTGGTTCAATGAAATTCACTGAATTAGTTCAAAAATTTCTGAACTGTATCTGAAAATAGTTCCCATAATTGCCAAGTGAGCTAAACATGAATTAAGTTCATTTTTGGAGCAGAACTTTGAATGATTTCTTGTTCATCTTCAAGTTCATTTACACTTTGGGCCTTTTAGTTTAAAGATCCTAATTGTTGGGGGAAATAAATGAAACAAAATTCACACACATATGTGTGTGTGTTTAGATGTTTTCTTAGACTTCTTAAGTATGTTTTATACTTTGGCACAGCAGCTTTGTTTTGCAAAGGGACAGCTGTGAGCCAGAATTAGCTCCTTTGCAGACATGTTGAACTTGAACTTGTTTGTTTTTAAAACAAACTTCCTTACATCTGGTACCAAGGATTGATATAGGGTTCCTTCAGTGTGCATTGGGCTCCATGTTATAGTACCAAATGCATGGCCGATGCTGTCCATTTTGACAGTGCTGATCATATCATTTGGAGAAGGTTGGGGACTGTTCTCTCACTATCTTCACAATGTGTCTAGGCATGCAGACCACTACTAAACACCAGGATCTTTGTTTCAGAGCCTGGTATCTTTGTGTGCGTGTGGCGGGGTGTAGCATGCAATTTAGCTACAGAAGTTCACCACTGCACTGTGTGAAATTGGAAAGAACCTCTTCTGTTCTTGAAGGGGCCAAAAATCATCTCAGTCGCAGCTACTAAATTGATTTTGAAGGATAAGGAGGCCAGTCCGTCAATACGGCATAAACCTGGCTGTCAGATACAAACACTCTCAGACAAAGAGCAGGCAGCCTTCTCCATGGAAAGGGATAAAGCTGAATTCTTACAGACCAGAGGACATTGTGCCATAACAAAGAGCATCAACTGATATGAAGTTTGGCTCATCATAAAAAGCACAGAAAGCTCAGGAAAATGGATTACTGCTAGTAAAACCAGGGTAGTGCGCCTGAGTCACTGCTGAAGAATATGATCATCATTCCCTTTAGAGACCTCTGGCTGCACATCTCTCCGAAGAATGTGATTACAAATAATATTGGTCACTAACGTATAGGGCTCATCCACTCTATTTTGGGATTTGCTTGAAGGGGATTGACAGCTCTTTGCCAGGGCTGCACAAAAGCAGGCCAAGACTGGTAGATAAAAGGATGAGCATAGTAGGTGAGGCTTGCAGTCCTGCACCCATTTTCCCTGGGGGTGGGTCCAGCTTCTGAGTAGACATGAATAGGACAAACTAAACAATGCTGATTACTAATATGGTTCGTTGTCAAATGGGTGAGAATGTGTGAGAACCTGTTATTTTCCCATGCTGTGTAGTCCAACATCTCCTGTGGTGTTGTCTTACAAAAAATTAGCATCTTTGACGCAGAGTTTGTCTATCGGCATATGTGTCATGAGAAGACTCTAAAATGTTGTGCACATAACTTCCATTTAATGGACAGGGATGTGGTTGGCAGACCTGAAAATGGACCTTCTTATAACCAGACGAAGAAGAATTTCTCTCTCTCGTGTGTGTGTGTGTGTGTGTGTGTGTGTGTGTGTGAACAGATTCAATTTCAAGTCTGTAATGTATTAAATTAGTAATATATTAAAAGACCATTCAGTGGTCTTTTGTAGATGATGAACAGAAAAGTGGATAAGATAGAACCCTGAAGCAGAAAATTCCCCCCAGTACTACATTTTGGATGAGTGGAACCACCACCCTCACCCAACTTGGACAGCCTTTCCAAATTAATACCATGGTTCAAAGTAACAGGCATTGCTGTGAGGACAGGGTGACACTCCCCCATCTTAGAATAATTGAATCAGAAAATTGTAAAGTTAGAAGGAACCACAAGGGTCCCTGCAATGCAGAAATATTTCACCCAATGTGGGGCTCAAACCCACTACCTTGGATTAAGAGTCTCATGCTCTATCCTTGATCCCCACAGAGGTTATCCTGCAGGGTGACCAAGTACCAAAACCAGGCATGGACCCGGATTTCATGGATCCAGAAACCCCATCTCCTTCAAGAGTGCCTGGACCAGACTGGCAACTTATCCCATTTCTTTTACCCTATGAAGTTACTTGGAGTTATAACTTAAGAGAGGAGCCTTTATTTTTGGCACTGGACATAAAAAGCACACAGACTGCGATAACAACAGCTGTAGGTGAACCGTGTAGAATAGAACCAGTTGTGTTCCCTGCCAATTGTGTGCTGTGCCCATCACTCAGTCTCGGCAAGGAAGAAAGATGAGGCAAATTGTAAATGGAATGCCTGTAGCTCTCCAGCCACTTAGCTACATAACAATCCCATTGGCGCTGTAGGAAAGATTCAACTATAAATACAAAGCAAGCCCTCATACATTTACTAACCATTGTTAGCTGTCTTTGAACTGTCAGTTATATACCTAATGGAACCATAATTAGGAAAATGCTTAATATAATGTAGTTTTAAGGTTCATCTCAAAATGAGAGAGATGCCAGTGGATGATGCCATCTAGACTCCTTGACTTCTGCTTCCTTTCAACTGTGATCTACTCCAGAGAATTCTGTATGTAAAAAAAAAAAAAATCAATCCTGAACACTTCTTAACATTTATTCTTACCTGTGGGACATGCATTGATTCCTCCCTCTGACCCGCATTTGCTTTCAACCGCACGCTATTTTTATGTGAAAATCACTTTACAACAGCATTTCCACAATCACATTTATGGGAGGGGGAGGGAAATGGCCCATCTAAATAATCTTGCCCATTCTTCCTACCATTCCTTCCCACCTAGTTTGAACGATATGTTCTGCCTGTGGCCAGCCTCATGGTTGCCTCCGCTTAACATAATTGCTGTTGCAAGCAACAGTTGGAAAGTTCAAACCTTTACATTCTGCAATTCACATGCTCTCTTTCCCTTTGGACATCAGGAAATATTTATGAACCTATGAATTATCAAACAAGGAAATAGATTATTTCCTTTGGAAATCACCCCCACACCCCTTGTCCCTGCCCAAGGGCTTTGGGAAAATGAGCTGAACAGTCCATCACACCCAGAACCATTTGTGTGTCTCTATTTCCATGTGCTCCAGGTCCTACAGATCCATAGAGCCAGGCACCTGATTTTCAAATTTGGCATGAACATCCATGATAACATGGATCCGAGGAGGATCATAGAATCATCGACTTGTAGAGTTGGAAGGGAGCATGAAGGCCATTTAGTCCAACCCCCTGCAATGCAGGAATCTTTTCCTCAATATGGGACTCAAACTCACAACCCTGAGATTAAGAGTCTCTTGAACTACCAGCTGAGCAACCTCAGGAATGGCCAATTAAGCCATTGTTTAGGGAATGCAATGGAAGCCCTCTTGTGCATGGCCCAGCCAAATTTGAGCCCTTATTAATTCCTATTGACTTCTACTAATGCTCCCCTTGAGATCCATGGGAATTTAACTTGGGCTTGTATATGGCCATCATGCTGAAAAAACTAGCTACATTGTCATAATAATTGCCGCACACTGCAGATGCTGCTTCCCACCATTATGCTGTTTGCTGGAGACCTCATTACTTTACAGTTTCCGGCGTGTGAATTGGCTCCTCCCTCATTTGCCCCTTGGAGAAATAGGCAGTGAGGAGTGAACTCTCCAGGCTTGACTCAGGCTGAGGCTAGCAACCCAAAGCAATTCATACAAACACCACAGTGCTCTTTCTCACCTTCTTCTTCTTTGGCACTGGTGGTGGAAGAAAGAGGTGTCTCTTTCCACTCTCCGCCCCCCAATGTCTGGCGCACTGTAGTAACAGCATCCCAAGCACCAGGGAGCAAGTAGGAAATCCTTCCCTGAGGAGCAGGACAGAAGATGGAGGACAACCTTCTTCTTTGTGGCAGCTGGCCCCACTGTGGCAGAAATCGGGTAAAAAGGTGGGTGGGGGGAGTCCTTGTTCAGCTCGAATAGGGTTGAAATCTGAGGAGCTGAGGAGCCATAATGCACAGCTTGTACTGAAGGCAAAGATTAAGAGTTGCTGTGGTTTGTAATCAGGGATTTAAGCTGCAACAATTTCTAGCAACACTAGAAATATTCCTCTGTCCCAACTGCTAGGACTTCTAGCTCCACATATTTACATCCTCTGAACAAGACCTTCACATCATCTTCAAGTTGGGGAACTTTCTCCTATATATTCCAGTCACGTACTTGCTTGTAAATAGGAATTTGACGATTAAATCAACAGAGCTTCCATTAAAACCCAGGTCACTGTGTCCTGTACTACTACTTTTAATACATATCTTATGCCACAGAGCCTAGCAAAGGAAATCTCCTGGATGCACTATAGTAATGAAACCACAATGTGTGTTACGGCAAAAGCCATCCCAGTATTTTTTTTTTCTTATCTTATCCTTGCCAATTATATTATGAGTTATGCCCTATTACTAAATAACTGGCTCTTTCCTCTTATATACCGTAGAATCATTTATGATTATGGAGGCAGTTCTATTTCTGGAACTCCCTCCCAGTACAGATCTGGTTCTCACCCGCATTATGTATTGATTCATGCGCCAGCTTAAGAACCATTTATTTTTGCAGGTCTTCAGAGCATCGCGGGAGTGGCCCTCTTGGTCAACCTGTTTTGTTGATTGCCACATGCTGTTGCATTGCCAATTGTGGTTTCACTTGTGTGTTTTTTAATGCTGGTATTAGTCCCTGTGGGCTCTGTATGAGGAAAGGCCCACGTACAAGAAATAAAAGGAAAATAAAAAAAATAAGAAAGTGTTTATTTAAGTGTACCGTAAACTTGCCAACGTAGAATTATTTTCTATTCATCTTCAGAAGGTGACGAGTCGAAGCCAAGCCACAATGTCAAGCAGCAGCAGCACAGAAACCAGAGTGAACGAGGTGGCATCAAAGGCAACTCAGCGGGAAACCTTTCAATCAGAAAAGGTAACTGAACCAATGCAATGAGATACCATTTTGCCTGTGCCACTTTTGCCTTCTGGTGCTTACAGCATCCGTCCTTGCTTTGGTGGCAAGGAGGAGTTTTATATGGGGCGATTTGCACCTGTACTCATTACCCGTCCCCATTACCCGTCTCAGGAAATAATTGAAGTACCACTGATAAAAGTATTTGTGCAAAAACGTTGCCACTTGGCAGGGCAGGCTTCAGGTTTGTGTGGGCCCTTGGGCGACAGAAGAAGAGCAGTGGATCCCATTGGACACTGCCCCTTCCTCCTTTCACCACAGCTTTCCTTCTTTGACACCTTCCTGTTAACCACACCCATTCCTCCTCAAACCCATTTCCACTTTCTTCTTTGGTCTCTCCTCGTTGGGTTGCCCCATGCTAAACTGGAACAAGTGAACATTGTATGCAATATGCTATACCTACCGGATAGACACTTTACTACAAAAATTAAAGAACTGCTGGTCCAGATGTCTGTACCGGCATGTACGTTTGTATTGCTGTACCCAGTGCTTTTCATTCTCTAGAAAATAAGGTCTGGTACTCGCCGCCTAGAAATGGCTGGAGGAGGGACAACCAAGTGGGCAAAGGTGGGGAGGCGTTCTGCACATGCTCAGGGAAGGAGGCAGCAGGGTTCCAGGATCCTGGAAGAGACTCTTGCCTCATTCCCTAAGCACAGGAAGCACTTGTTCAGTTTTGGGATGGAGGCAGGAAGGCTCTGACAGGGTCCAAGAGCCCTCTCATTTCAGGCTCCAGAATGCTGGCAGGGCCTAGTTCCCTGAGCCCAGGACGTGCTTGTCCAGCTTGCGGGATGAGGTTGTGAGGGTCTGTCAGGCTCCATCAGGATCCCGGCATGCTGCTGCATCCTTCCCAAAGCCAGGCAAGTGTTTCCTGGGCTTAGGGAATGAGGCAGCAGGTAGTCAGGATCCTGACAGAGCCTTGTGCCTTGTTCCCCAAGTCTGGGTAGCATTTGCAGCAATGGAGGTGGTGGTGGCAAAAGTGTGAGGGGAGCGAGGGGGTGGGCAAACAGTGGCAAGATGGGGGGAGAGGTGGTGTGCACTGTCCCTGCATGTATCCAAATTCAGTCACTGATGTGTATTTGATGTTTTCTGCATACAAATAGAAGTTATGGAGTCCTCAAAGCACTTCACATACTTTGTCTCAGTTATCCTTAAAACTGCCCTGTAAAGTAGGCTAAATTATTGTCCCAGTATTATCACAGAATGCTTTGAGATGGTGATGATGATGATGATGACATTTCCAGATACTGGGGCTTAAATTATGGGGATGGGGAGGTGGCGGGAGGGATCTTAAAGAAATCTCTCATCCCCTAACATACTAAGCTTAGCCAAATGATGCAGCCGTGTAGGAGGACTGACCCCTAAAATAAGGGGGGCTGGACCCTCTCTGTCTCCCCAATTCAAGCACTGTCAAGTATTGCTCTTACATATTTATAAATAGTAGTATATACATCAATAAAATACATAAATAAATGCATTTCAAGAGATGAAGAGATGGCAACTTGCCTACCTTGTGAATTTTTGGCAGAGGTGAAATTTTAACTGCTGATTTTCTGTCTCACAGATAACTACAGAGCATCAGTTCTAGTGTAGGAAGGACTCACACTGTTCCCTCCTTAAAGCACTTGTTCCTCCTCCTCCCGGAGTTGCATAAAGCATACAATAGATCAAATTAAAATATTGATTTTTCATTGAGATTTGGTTTATTTAATTATTTTGCGGTGTGTATTTGTGTTTGCAGGTTTCTCATCATGAACAAGCTTTGTCTGAGGCTAAGAGAGCTTCTAACGTCACTCAAAGCATTGAGGAAACAGGTAAGAGAAATCCGAGAATATACTGGGAGGCAAGAAGCGATAGCTACCCTTTCACACAGCAAATTCTGTTGTATGCATATGGATGAAAGACAAAATCCACCCACAATTAAGTCCTGGGAGTGCCATTAATTTTGACTGGAGAACTAAGCACCTACTTAAATATCATCCATCAAAATCAGTGGGACTTAACTTTGGATGGATTGTGGCCATAAAGATTAGAATATAATTAAGGTTATTTACACTCACTCCAGCCCAGAAGCCTTTGCATCTCCTCTTAAGCACATTCATACATCCCATTGATATGAATGGCGGTGTGCTTAAAATTACCTAATATATGCTTGAGTGTTTTTCACAAGTGCCCTGGGCTTAGGCAAACAATTTTTCTTTCTCTATTATTATTGTAACAATTCCCCCAGCAGATATTTAAATGTCATGAATATCAAAGGATATAATTACCCTTGGACTGATCACCTAGCCAGAAATTAATAAAGGCTCGCAGTCCCTGTTATTGCAGTGTTCAATCAGCTCTGATCTGACATGTGAAAGAGGTGCTGCTATGTCACTCAGCAAATAAACTGGTTCATTGTGCTTCTAGCTCATGGCTAGGACTTTCTATCTATGTAAGGTTCTCTGCTATCAATATGAGAGAAATAGTGCATAGAGAATAAGAACCATAGAATCTCCAGGCTAGACTTTGACCCAGAGGTCCATCAAATCCAACCTGGTGGTTTTTGGTAGCATCTTCCAACCAATCACGCCACTGGGAATGCTCAAGCCTTTGGGGATTCCTGAAGTAGGGATGGAGGAGATATTTGCTCTGGTTTGCAACACTATCTACATCCTTGTGCAAATAAATTGAAACAAAGCATGTTTTCTATCTGACTCGTAATCCTGTACTCAAAACAAACACGAAAAGTCAGTTGATCATTATGGTGCCGGAAGCCGGAAGCCAATAGAAGGAATGATGTGCTCGCCACAATATATTGAGGTTCTATGAAAGAGAGTTATTCCAGAGCTGAAAAAGAGGTATCCTGATGGTACTGAGATATTGCAGCAGGACCTAGCGCCCTGTCACACATCGAAAGTGATGAAGAAATTCATGACAGAGCAGCAAATACAGGTACTTGATTGGCCAGGGAATTCCCCAGACGTAAATCCCATTGGGAATTTGTGGGCTATATGCAAAAGTTGCCTCCGTTCTGTAGACTGTACAACTATGGAGAAGCTCATTCAGGCGCTGATTCAGGTGTGGTACAGGGATCCGAAAATCAACAGTGACTGTTCAAAACTAGTAGACTCCATGCCAAACCATGTTCAAATGCTGCTTAAAAATAGCGGAGGTCATATCCGCTAGTTTTGTATATGAGTTTTGTACAATAAACTACTAAATTCATTGTTTATTTCAATTAATTTGCACAAGGGTGTAACTCACACATCCCAAATAATATGCACACCAAAATGCAAACCGTCCTTTGAAATTTGCACTTTGAGGGGAAAAAATGAAATGCATACATTAGGGGGGGTTGTTCATAAAAAATGCATAAATTTGTGAAAATATGATATAAAAATGCAATATATTTTTGGGGGGGAGGGGGAGTCACAAACAAAAATGTGCCTGTGGGGAGAAACGCACAGAAAAATGCTGATGAATTTTCATGCAGCCGATATAGATTCAAGTTTTCATTTTTCTTTTCATTTTCATTTTCTTTCTGTATCACAGTGGTCAATGCAGCTACAGATGAGGAGATCCCAAAGATTTCTACGCAATCCTTAAAGCAGCACTTTGAAAAAACAGCCCAGTTCCATTCTGGCCGAGAGAGTGGAACACCTGCAAAGCAGATCAAGGTCGGGGGTGCTGAAAACAGGATTATCTCCATCTGAACAATCCTGAATTGTTATCAATTTTTGCATATAGTTAACATTATTTTCTGAGTTGCAGTGCCTTTAAATTCAGAATAGCCATGTTGCATTTGTTTAAGTGATATTTCCAGTGCAAATCTTAAGTCTGTAAACAAGGGATGTGTGTGGCGGGGGGGGGGGTTATGCTCCAGTTGTTTGGGGGCAAATTAAAACTGTGGCAGGGCAAACAGTGACTCCTGCTACTGTCTTCTGATCACTTGCTAGCAAGACAGAGTGTGCTCACTGTTCTTCCTGCCAAGTCCTTGCTGCAATGAAGTAGTGGGATTTGATTAGACTGGCTTTTCTTTGACTGAAAAAGATGTTAGGATACTGTGAGCATGGCAGCCAATAGCAGAGTTGGGGTTGTGACCCCCCCTTACATTCCCATGTACCTGTTAGAGTGTCATAGCAACATTGGGCTCCTTAAGTGTGATCTGATGTATAGTGACTCACAGGACAGTGCTGTTTGTATATTAAATTATATTTAGGTCTGTTTGGGAGATATCTAGGAAGATCTTGCAAGTGTTTAGTCTAAATTTTACAGACATAATCTGGAATTCTCTAACATCCTTAAGTGTATTTTTTGATCAACACCCACCTATAAGGTACAGCTTTCCTTTTCAAAATATCCTTTGTGTGCTGTTAAATTCTTTTTCTCTGGCTGCATGTTCTGTATTCCATTTCCAATTCTTAGAAGAAGGCACACACACTATAGTGTAGATAAATGATATTTTACGGGTATAAACTATCTGGCTCCTTGCTCTGTGTTCTGTCTATTTACAATTCTTACAAGAAGGCATAGGCCTATGACTGCTGCATCTGTTAATATGAGATAAAAGCAAGCAAGATCAAGATTATCTCAGAATGTGTATATACTATAGTGCAGATAAATAATATTGGAACAAACTACCTTGTTGAAGTAATGGAGGCTATGGATGAATTCCACCAGTTCTAATTCACAGAATGTAGGAGGCTGCCTTCTACCAGGTAGGCCCATCTAGCCTATTATTGTCTACACTGACTGGTAGCAGCTCTCAAGCATAACAGGCTGGGGACTCTTATAGCCCTGCCTACAGATGCCAGGAATTGAAATTTGAACCTTCTGCCTGAAAAGCAGATGCTCTACTACTGAGCAATGGCCCTTCCCCGATATGTTGAATCACACTGTTGGACATTAGTTTTGTTCTCAGGTAGATTAGAAATTTGAGCTCCTGCTGCTTAGCACTTGGGAGGGCTGAGTGAACTATATGAAATGAATTCAAGGAAACAGTTTTTTAAAAGAAACAACTAATTTTGTCCCCTAAAGATTGAAAATGAGTATCAAGAAATGGCCTGGCCTTCTGCAGCCTTTTCCTCTTCTGCTGAAGTGGCTTCTGCAAATAGACAGCAAGGAATATATATGGCGAGGGAAACCGAGTGCACATCTGCTGCCTCAGCTGCAGCTTATAGCTGCTCTTCCAAGTATGCAAGTACAGAGGAGTTTCCTCCTCCACCTTCTCCAGACTTACTACAGGCTCCACCTGAAATGACAGAGTTTTCCCAGTCCCCTGAATCCTCTCCCTCTCCATCGAAACAGCCCCTCCCCAAAGATCTGTATTCCAAGCAAAGAAACCTTTATGAATTAAAGCGTTTGTACAAACACATCCACCCAGAATTGAGAAAGAATTTGGAAAAAGATTACTTCAATGATATTTCTGATATCGTGTCTAGTGACACTGAAACAAGCAGCTCAGCTGCAAGAGATGTACGCCAGGCGAGGTACGTCTTTGAAAACACAGAGAGCAGCCCTCAGAAGTGCATGAGCCCAGAAAGGGAATATCTGGAGTGGGATGAAATCCTCAAGGGAGAGGTCCAATCTATGAGGTGGATCTTTGAGAATCAGCCTCTGGATTCCATCAAAGATGAATCTCCTGACCCGGACAATGTTAAAAGCATTGCCAGTCAAGAAATCATTGCAGGTGGGGATGTTAAATATACCACCTGGATGTTTGAAAACCAGCCCATTGATGCACTGGGTGGACATTCTTCAGACAACACTGAAAGCGCAGACAGAATTCCTGAATTGGCTCGAGGCGATGTCCGCACAGCCGCGTGGATGTTTGAAACTCAGCCACTGGACTCAATGAATAAAATTCACCATGAGAAAGACCAGGAATCCAATGAAACCTCTGATGAGGAGATCACTGGCGGAGATGTGAAAACGGTGAGGTATATGTTTGAAACACAGCATCTGGATAGCATTGGACAACTTTATTCAGTGGATGAAACTAAGCTGCTGCAGCTCCGATCTGAATTACAGGAGATTAAAGGCGGTGTGAAGAGAAGTATAAGGCATTTTGAAACTCTACCGATGTATGTTATTAGAAACAATTTGGGCCAAATGCTAGAGATTAAAACTGTCCACAGAGAAGACCTTGAGAGAGGAGATGTCAGGACAGTGCGCTGGATGTTTGAAACGCAGCCTTTGGACATGATCAACAAAGATTCATTGGAAATCAAAGTTGTCCGTGGAATCTCCATGGAGGAGGGTGTCAAAGGTGAAGTAGGCAGGGCAAAATGGCTCTTTGAAACCCAGCCTTTAGATGCCATTAAGGAGGAGACTGAAGAAACTGTGGTGGAAAAAGAAGTCATCCTAGGCACTGATGTCTGCAGAAAATGCTGGCTTTTTGAGACTCAGCCTCTTGACACTCTAAAGGAAAGTGAAGATGAAAATCCTCTACCCACAGAAGAAATAATCGGAGGTGACGTAAATACCACAAAACACTTGTTTGAAACACTGCCAATGGATATGCTGAAAGACAGCCCAGATGTTGGGAAGCTTCAGAAAATGGCTGCCACTGAGGAAGAAAAAGGGGATGTGAGGCATCAGAAATGGATTTTTGAGACTAAGCCCCTTGAACAGATTAGAGAGGAAAAGAAAGAAGTCATAAGAACTGTGAGACTGGAGGAAATTGACAAGGGGGATGTGAGCAGCTGCAAACATGCATTTGAAATGTGCCGTTTCAGAAAACACGACGACTCATGTAAAATCCATGTGGAAGGTGTAACAAGAGGTGCTGTAAAATTAAACAAAGGTCTTTTTGAAACAACTCCATTATATGCCATCCAAGATAGGCATGGCAAATATCATGAAGTTAAAACAATTCGACAAGAGGAGGTCGTGAGAGGGGATGTCAGGAACTGCAGGTGGCTCTTTGAGACAAGGCCCATTGACCAGTTTGACGAGAGTATTGAAAAAATTGAGATCATCAAAGGGATCTCCTCACAAGAAGTACAGTCAGGTGATGTGAAAACAGCCAAGTGGCTGTTTGAAACTCAGCCCCTTGACTCCATTAAATACTTTAGCAACGTGGAAGATGAAGAAAGCACAGAACAGACTGAGACAACTGAAATTGTGAAGGGGAATGTTAAAACATGCAGGTGGTTATTTGAAACCCAGCCAATGGAATCTCTATATGACAAAGAGAAGGTCACGACAGACAATGAAGAAATCCGCAGAGGAGATGTCAAGACCTGTACCTGGCTCTTTGAAACGCAGCCTCTCGATGCAATAAGGGAAGAAGCAGAAACAGCCATAAAACTTCACACTGTGGAGCAGGAGGACATTCAGGGAAGTGATGTCCGCACAGCTTGTTTCCTTTTTGAGACTGAAAACCTAGAAAATATCCAAGGAGAAGAAGAGAAAGAACTCAAGCGGGTGGTGGAAATTGACATCCAGCCTGGAGATGTCTCCACCATGCGGTATAAATTTGAGAATCAATCGTTAGACTCAATAAATGTCAGCTCAGAGGAAGTTGTGAACAAAATTAAAACCATCCAAAGTGAAGATATACAGAAAGGGGATGTTTTGCGCTGCTGTTGGCTTTTTGAGAACCAGTCAATTGACGAAATAACAGACCACCAGGGAGACAGGACCTCAGTTAAAACTGTTACAGACATACAAGGTGGAAATGTGAGGAAAGGATGTTTCATCTTTGAGACGTTTTCTTTGGACCAGATTAAAGATGAATCTTCTGTAGATGCCAGCACCAAAAAAACCATAAGTGAAGAAGAAATAGCCAAAGGGGATGTGAAAAGCTACAGAATGCTCTTTGAGACCCAGCCACTTTACGCAATTCAAGACAAAGAAGGGTATTATCATGAGGTGACTACCGTGAAGAAGGAAGAAGTAATTCATGGGGATGTACGTGGAACGCGGTGGTTGTTTGAAACAAAGCCTTTAGGATCGATAAACAAATCAGATAATGTGTATGTTATAAAATCTGTCACCCAGGAAGATATTCAGAAAGGAGATGTTAGTTCGGTCAGATACCGATTTGAAACACAGCCGCTGGACACCATTTCAGATGAGGAAAAATTCATTGTACCCACAGTCGACACTGTGCAGGGTGGCAACGTGAAGGCCAACAAGAAATTATTTGAGTCTGAAGAAAGCCAAGGAGGCATGTATGTAAGAACAGTGAGTGTCAGCGAAATACAGCAAGGCAATGTCAAAACGTCTACTTGGTTATTTGAAACACACACCATGGATGAGATTAGAGGAGAGGGGTCAGAGTATAAAGATGTCAAGACAGTAACAAAGGAGGATGTGCAAGAAGGTGATGTTCAGCATGCAGTGTGGCTTTTTGAAAACCAGCCTCTGGACTCCATTAAGGAAACTGACGAAAATGATACAAAAATAGATAAAGAAGAAATTCCACAGGCAGATGTAAAGACTACGACGTGGCTGTTTGAAACAACTCCTTTCCATGAATTCAATGAAAGCAGAGTTGAAAAGGAAGAAATCATAGGGAAAAGCGTGAAAGAAACTTTAAAGGAACTTTATTCTCACAAAGTCGTAGAATCCCATGGGATCATCTTGGAAGCAGATGAAATTGGCGATGTCCGAATGACAAAATATAAACTTATGAATCAGGAGGCTCCAGAAATACAAAAAGAAGAGATCATCAGAGGAGATTTAGCCAACATCATGTTGAACCTGCTGTCCAAACCAGGCCCCGTTGAAAGGGAAACTAAAGTCAATGAAGATGAAAAGGGAAATGTGAATTTAGCAAAAGAGCAATTGCTGAATAGATCAACAGATGTTCACATTGAAAAGGAAGAGGTAGTGAGAGGTGATATACAGCAAGCCATAAAAAACCTGTTTAGTAAGGACAGCTCTGTAAAACGTGGAATTTTAATTCAGGAAAATGAGAGAGGTGATATTAACATGACAGTCTATTCTCTCTTTCACAAAAAGGATAGTGATAAAATCGAGCAAGAAGAAGTGATATGTGGCGATGTGAAGCGTACAATTCATAGCCTTCTCTCTTCTGCAATGAATTATGAAATATCAGAAAGACCTAAAATAGATGATTCAGAAAGGGGAAATGTTCAGTTTTTTACAACATGCATAGAAGCTGGGGCACTAGATTATTTGAGACTACTCCAGACAGGCGAAAATGAAACATTTGCAAGACGTAATCAAGAAGAGGAGGAGGAGGAAATCATTGGTGGTGATGTTGAAGCTACAAAACTGTTGCTTAAGAAAAAGAAGTCTCAGATTCAGCGGACAGTTGAGGAAACTGACATAATCCCTGGAGATGTGTGCAATGCAGTTAAAATCTTTACAACAGAGCCACAAAATACATCTTGTCATGTATGCAAAGAAGAAATTATAAGGGGTGATTTGAAGGCAGCTTTAAATTCCCTCAGCCAGGCCATAAATCAAACAACTGTTACAGAGAAGGAAGAAATTATAAAAGCTGACATCCTTGCAATTCTGAAGTCCCTTAAAGAATCGGCTTCTCAGCTGAAGGAAACAGAAAAGCCTGATGTCATCCCTGGAGATATTAAGCAAGCAATTGAATCTCTGGAGAAAGCAAGAAACACAAAAAGCCAGGTATTGAGAGAAGAGGTTGTTCGAGGTGACCTTGAATCCACACTGAGGTCTTTAAAAGCAGCACAACAGTCTTTCAAGAGCGTCAGCAAAGAGGAAATGGTCAGGAGGGATGTTCAGGTGGAGGTAGAGAGCTTTCTTGAAACTTCTGCAGAAACTAAAACAAAGCTGCAGCAAACAGGCACCGGCCGAGAGATGAAGAGGCTCACCGAGCAAATGCATGAGCCACCTCAGCAATTAGTCAAGAAGCAAGTTAATGTAACTGAAAGTTCACAAAATAATATTGAAGAATGTCACCGGGAACTTCATGAAGGAATGAAGTCTGGGGAGACAAGCGTTCTCACTGGAGGCACCAGAGCAATCCATTCTGTTCAGAAATGGAGCAGCAAGGCACATGAGTCAGATAAGAAAAATGTGAAGTGCTTATCTAATTCCCAGCACAAGGTCACCCAGAAAGTGGATAAGTCCACGAATAAGGTCAGAGTCCAGAACATTGTGAAAAGGGAAGCAAAAAGTCATACAGATCAATATGTGATTGATCAACCTGCTCTTCCTAGCACTATTCAGAAAAGCGAAAGAACAGAGAAGTCAGAGGGAGGTGGAACGCTGCGGAAAGGCAGCTCACCCGGCATTGTACCGTCTGCAAAGCAAGTAATGACTGGAAAGAAGCAGAATGTTTTCCAGGAATGTAAAGATGAAGAAAATTTTGACATGAGCGTTCAGGAGGAGAGGAAAGAAAAATCAAAATTGTCGGCCCGTGAGCACAGCTCTCATCGCAGGGGTGCAGAGCAGCTGGTCAACATGTCAACTGGCGTGATTTCCAAAGCAACCGGTCATGTTGAAGCGCAAGGGGTGCAGCAAGATAGAAAACAATCTCAGTATTCAAAGGCAGTTTGCCAAGAGAAGAAAAAGAATGTTAAGGCGACCCAAGCGGAGGTTTCCATGGCATCAGAGCAGAATATTAAAACCAATAAAAAAGTCAGAGTCACCCAGGAAATGCACAGCCAATTTGAAGAAGCCGAGAGGAAGCAAGACGTTATCCAGCAAAATGAAAAATCCACACTGAAGTTTCAAGGAAAAGCTAAAGTGGAAGCTGCGGCATCGGACTTCAGAGGTGTGGTGAAAAATCCACTGAATCCAAACAAAAACCCCAAAGGCCCAGACAGAACAGAAATTGATTCTCCGCCTCCGCCTCCCCCTCCCCCTTCGCCCCCAATATCAGTGACTTCATCTGAAGCAGATCTTCCTCTGCCTCCTCCTCCGCCTCTGACTCATTTCATGATGGCTTCTGACAGACAAAGCTTTCCTTCCCCTCCGCCCCCCATAGGACAGGCTAAAGCCGAATATGAACATTTTCCTCCTCCACCTCCACCCCCTATCGAAGATGAGCATGAATTGGTGGCTTTGGCTTCATCTCCAGTTCCTCAGCCCTTTGCTGTTCATCAGGAAAAGCAAAGGAAAGAACATTTCCTCAAACGTCTAGACAACACTTTGCAGCAGTCGACTCAGCTTCATGCCAGTGTTAAGCCTGGCAAGGCCCCACACACCAAGAAACATCCTCCAATAGAACTTACGAAAGAGTCAGAAGCACCCCAGCCAAAAACATCTCACAAAGTTCACCCAAGCATTGTCCAGAGGCACCAAGAAAACAATACCACAAAAATAATGGAAGAAAACATGGAGCACACATCAACGAGGAATGTTGTTAGCTGTGAAAAGAGAGAAGAAAGAGTTTGTGCAAGGGCTGAAGAGGTTAGAAGGCCAGCATCAGTTATGGAAGTGATCAAGCTGGAGCCCTCACCAATAAAGAAAACAAGTGCATTCCCGCTTGTCAAATCTCCTTCCCTGCCAGCAGATGTGACACAAGCAAGTCCTAAGCCTTATGTGCGAAAATTCAAAACCCCTTTAATGATCGCAGAAGAAAAATACAGGCAGCAAAGGGAACAGATGGAGCAGAAGCAAACCCAAGATGTTTGCAAAGTGGTTATGAGAAGAAACAGTGAAGCTTCGGGAAGTTCAGTTCAGACAGAGCCAGAACATTGTCTGCCAGTACTAAAACCAGACAAACAGGATCAAACCCCTCTGCCAGGCCTTTTGCCCTCAGCTCCAGATCGGCCCACTCAGCCTGAATGTCAGGGAAAGGCACAATTCGTGGTGTCACAAAGCAACAAATTGCAGTCTATGTCAACGGTATTAGCTGCTGAACAGTCTCAGACCATTGTTAGGATCTCAGCAGAGGAACACACTCAAAAAACATCAACGCGTGAGTCAGAAAACCTAACAAAGCACTGTGTGTCTTCTCAGAAGGTACAGACCCATGAAGAACGTCCTATGCATGCAGGAGAGCAACATAAAAATGTGGAGCATTTGCGCATGCCCAAAAGTAAACTGGTCTCCCCTACTTTCAATGTAAGAACCGTCAAGCTTCCCACCTTAGAACAAAGTTCATATGAAACCCACAAGGAATCTGAGATGCATAAAAAGCAAGAGGGAACTAGCTTCCAGAATGCTGTGAAGCAAGAAGTTCAAGAGAAACAGAAAGACAATGTAAGCAATTCTATCAGAAAAAAGCAAAGCACCACAAAGACAAATAACCAGGTGAATGTTGATGAGAAGATGCACATGGGGAAAGGACTCCTAAAATATACAGAAGGCAAGCAGGATGGAAGAGAGAAAGATTCAAGTGAAGGGAAGCAAATATTAGTTCAAAGGAAAGAAACAGAGACAGAAGAAATGAAGCAAGAAAGAGTCTCCTTGGCTGTGGAAAGAAAGCAGAAGCAAGTCATCGCTTGCCCCAAGGAAGAGAAAGTAATAATCCAAAGAAAACAAGAGGAGGTTAGCAATAAATCAGAGAAAATGGTCAAGCAAAAGATAATTGATATGCATCAGGAGTCACAGACATCTCTCTCACAGAAAGAGAAAACATTTGTTTCAGAAACAAATGCCCAAAATAAAAAACTGTCCCAGAAAACTAGCAGCCTACAAGGAAAGGAATATGCCCAGGAAAAGTCCACACAGCAGAAAAGGGGCCTTTTAAAGGCAACAGAGATGAAACAGGAGCTGGCACAGAAAAAGACATTATCATCTGTTTCACCAGGAGGATCACTGCAGAGTAACGAGAAAAGCCCAGTCGATATATTAGAGTTTTTGAGGAAACGTGAGGAGGTACAGCAGGTGTTGTCCAGAGTGAAGGAGTTTGAAACTGAGCCGAATAAAAATGGGCTCAAAACATTACAGGCATTCTTAAATGTCATTCCAGAGTGGTTGGTAGAACAAGACAGGAAGCAAAACTTAGCTTACTCCACGCAAGGGAATGATGTTGAGAAGATGAAAGAAGAGTTATCGCTGATTAAAGATCAAGCCACCAAAATGCTTGAATCCTTTGAGGAGGCCATCCAGACAGCCATGAATTCCACAAAACCCCAAAAACCGAAAAAAGAGTTTCCCAAAGTTGGGGGATCATTGCAAAAGACAGCTAAAGTAAGCATTGGTTCAAGCAGGAAAGAATCACAGGAAACTAAAGAGATGATCAAAGACACAAGGGCACATCGAGAGGTGAAACAGCAAGTTAGTGAACACAGGTTTTCGGAAACCAGAACTTCTTCACCCTCAACCCTAAGAATGAGAGCACCTTCACCTACTTACATTACAATTGAATCTAGATGCATTGAATCTCCTCTCAGGGAGGTCTTGTCTCCTGTTCAAAGGGAAAGTACCCCGGTTCCACCATCACCACCTCCCAGGTCTACTACACCAACGTCTAAGGTGCAGCGGCCAGCTGCCTGCCTCTCCCCCTCTCCTCCAAGAAGCCGTTCTGAGCAGCTGGCCAAGCTTAAAGACACCACAGTAAAACTCGCTCAAGGAGCAACGCAAAACCGATCAGTAACCCCAGTTCCTATTGTGGAAAAGAGGTCAGAGATAGTGAAATCTCCTGCAACACTCCGCCGACAAATCAAGATTGAGGCACGGCAATCTGATGTTTTAACTTCAAAAATGTCGTCCGTAAATGAATCCCAAATAACTGCTGGTACAGTGAAAAAAGCTAGTGAAGAATCCAAAACAAACAAGACTCACATCTCCAAAAAGGGAGGAAACATTCCAGAAGGCTTAGAGCCACATGGACAAAATATGGACTCTGTCTGCAGGACTCAAAATATTGAGGTTTCCAAGACTGGTCCCCAAGGTCTTGCGCAGAAGGCCAAAGTCCCTGAATTGATTATTCCCATAAGGAAGGAACCGTCTGCATCTGAAAGATTGGGAAAGGAGAGTGAGGATAAATTACATGTAGTGTTAGGAACACTTCATGATAAGCCAGTGGCTGAGGTGAAAACAAAGAAAAAGTATGTTGAGAATGGTGTAATGAGTGGTAAAATAAAAGAAGAAAGGCACAGGGTTAGGAAGGAGGAATTGAGCCAAAGTTCCCAAGAGAGTGAGAAGAGATTAGATAGCTTCCAAAAGTTTCCAGGCAAGTGGCAAAGAGAACCCAAGGAAAACACACCTTGCAAGCAAAAGCAATGTGCCATTAAAGAGCATCCCTTGGAACCCAGGGTGTGCTTTGATGCAAAGTTCCACACTGAATGCTCCTCCGGCATGGATACATTTGAGAACACCGTCGTGGAATCGAGAACTGCCACCTCCACATCACGAAGTGCAGATGGGATGCAGTCAGGATTTGGCTTCAAGCGTGCGCCACCAACCTATGAAGACGTCATCTCAGGGCATATCTTGGATATTTCTGCTGCTGATTCACCAGAAGAGCTGCTAAGGAATTTTCAGAAGACTTGGCAAGAAAGCGAGAGAGTCTTCAAAAGCCTCGGCTACACCATGTCTGATGCTGCCGAAGCAGAAGTGAGAAGTAGCTTCCATGAGGAGGCAGAGTTTATCAGTGGTAAATAAGCATGCAGCGTGTGAAGCAGGTATTAACAGCTTGGGAAGAGTATGGCGCCATGGCAATGAAACATGGAGTGCAATTAATGTGTCTATTGGAAGAGTGAAGTTCCATAACTCCAACTAACAATTCTTTGCTGGTGTTTCCCCCTCCCACTTACCCCAACTCTCTCTGTGTTTCAGAAATCTTTCTTCTTCCTTTCCTTTCCAAAGGCATGTGCTTTGATATATGTGCCAAGTGTGGGACTAACCTAGATTTAGGTTGAAAAAGGCAAATGTTAAATTTGATTTCTGGGAATGACATTTTCCTGAGCACTAAAATTAGAACAAAATAATTAACATACTATGACATTTTTTTTAAGATGCTTTTGTTGATTCCTTGAGTTTTAAAAGTATGCTAACCTGTGTGGGTTGTTTTATTTTTTTGCACTTAATTGAATGAAGGTCTTTGGATCTGCATGGCGTATAAAATTAATGTGATCTTTTGCAGCCATCATTCTTTTTTTTAAAAAAAAAAGTGGCTAGTGCTTGACTTTTTCCTAGAATAATGCATAATGCAGGGGTGTCTTATCTCCAGCCACCTGATGTTGTTGGACTACAACTCCCATCATCCCTAGCCAGCATGACCAATGGTCAGGGATGATGGATATTATAGTCCATCAACATTTGGAAAGTGTCAGGTTAGCTACCCCTGCCTTAATGCAATTTCATTTTGTTTTATATGTGCAGGCCTTTAAAGAGATTTATAGCCCAACCCTTGCAATGTGCTCCATGGTAATGATCCAATTATAGAAGTGTGTTTAGGGCTGAAACCTCAGAATGCCAGACAGAGAGAAAGAAGACATCATAAAATGTTGCATTTATTTGGAGTTCTACTCTATGGCGTGTGGAATTATTGTCAAAAATGATTCTCCCATAGGAAGGCATTCTCAATGATCTTTGTGCCAAGGGATGGGCACAAATTGATGGAGCAGGGAAAGGAAGCACAATAATATTGCACTGATTTGATGAAAACACTTCATTCATACTGTTGCAAATACATGTTATAGTGAAGGAGAGACTGAAGACACTAAGAGCGGTAAAAAACATTGTGAAAAGGAGCGATGAAGTTATGGATATAATCACTAGATGTTATCCAGGTAAATAGTTCCGCTTGTGGAAACACTTTTGGCTGCACCACAGAACTTCCTATCCCTCTTCTCTGCCTGCACATCCCTGAAATATGTTGTGGGTTTCTCCACAACCATCTGGAACAGCTTTAAGTGGTTCATGGGGTTGGACAGGAAGAAAAGAGGGAGAGGAAGTTTAATTGCATAGCCAGAAATGCTTGCACTACCAGAACTGTTTAGGGTGATTACATCCATAGGATTTTGGGATTTCCAAACACTCTGTTCCAATATACGTAAACATGAAACCAACTTATGGGCTTGGAACCCATGAATAGGAAACAAAAAGAAGCTCATAGAAAGGGACTTTCCTGCCCCTTTCTCTCCCCTCCCCAACAACTCTTTGGCCTCCCTGGATATTTATTTCTTTAAAGAAATTATTAGCCTTCATTCAAAATATTTTCCCACAGTAGTGTACAAGATTTAAAACAATTAAAAACCTTGTAAAATATAAGCAATATAATCAGGGTCATAATAACAGCAATAAAAACATTTCAGGTCGTTATATCACAGCTAAGAGACTAAAAACAAAGGGTGATGATATTGATGCCATATTAATCCATTTTAATTCCTATAATAAAAGTGGTGATGGGCTTCATCTGTGAAGGATTCCATCTGATTTACTTGCATGCCACTTTTCCAACAGCAAAGTTGAGCTGAAAGTGCTTCATAGCAATAATATGTACAACATGTCAGTAAATACATCAATGTCAAAAGTATAATAACAGAGCAATCCGAATCAGAATAATCTGGTCCCAGGGAAAATCAGAGTCGTGGGACCATCGCCTTACCTAAACCTTTTCTGGCAGAGGTGGGGGCATCTCTCTCTCTCTCTCTCTCTCTCTCTCTCTCTCTCTCTCTCTCTCTCTCCTGTTTCAGCTCTGAGCATGAGCAGCAGAACGGCCCAAATCAAGGCCCTAACTTGAAAAGGGGCCATTTTAGGACCCAGTAAACCCTTGGTCACTCCTGCTGCTCCCCATATAACACCCACATTTGGGGTCCTTGCACCAGCTACTGTCAGCAGGAATACAGATGGCAGTACCATCTTCAGTAGGTGCAATGGGGCATCCATGGCAATAGAGCTACCCTTTCAGCAGAGCTGGATGGAGTGACATTTGCCCAATTCTAACCCCCTCCAGGAACATGGATCAAGGGCTCAGATTGCTTCCTAACATATCAATATGCCAAGTACAAAAGCAACAGTAATTATAAGCTAATTTCTCACAAAAATCAATACTTAATATAAACAATTCCAATTAAATAACACTAAAAACAGTTAAATCAGCAACCTAAGAACTGTATGAATGGTCTAAATGCAAAAAAACCACACAGTGTCAATACATTTAATCATAGAGGAGCACATGTAAAATATTCAGACTGTTGTTGTTGTTTAGTTGTGTCCGACTCTTTGTGACCCCATGGACCAGAGCACACCAGGCACTCCTGTCTTCCACTGTCTCCCACAGTTTGGTCAAACTCATGTTTGTAGCTTCGAGAACACTATCCAACCATCTCGTCCTCTGTCATCCCCCTTCTCCTTGTGCCCTCCATCTTTCCCAACATCAGGGTCTTTTCCAGGGAGTCTTCTCTTCTCAATGAGGTGGCCAAAGTATTGGAGCCTCAGCTTCACGATCTGTCCTTCCAGTGAGCACTCAGGGCTGATTTCCTTAAGAATGGTTAGGTTTGATCTCCTTGCAGTCCATGGGACTCTCAAGAGTCTCCTCCAGCACCATAATTCAAAAGATTAGTTCAACCTAAACAGGGTATTTCAAGAACAAAACTTCTCTCCAAAACTCATTCTCTCTTCTTCTGGCCAAATTTAATTCAAAAAGAAAAGAAATCCAGATTGCTGTCATTTATTCTGAAGTGTCTTCTTTTTAGCAAGAATGTCTAAGCTGTGCCCCTTCCCCCAGATGTTGTTGGACTACAACTCCCATCATTCCTGAACATAGGCCAAATTTAGCTGGGGCTTATGGATGTTGTAATCTAACAACATCTGGGGTGGGCATAGGTGAGTCAGCTCTGGTTTATAGTTTCAGTACACAGGTGGCGGGACTGTGGAGTGGAGTTGGTCAGCTGGTTTCATCCATTCCTGGATGGAACACAGTCCCTCGCAGAGAGCACAGCAGTGCAAACCTTGGCAGCAACTTCATTGCTAAACAGCATCAAGCCCCCACACACAAACACACACAAAGGGATCAACATCACTGTAATAATCCACGTTGTCCAAGGAGAACAGATCTGATTCAACAAAGTAAATAACACAAAATGTCTTGGACTATTGATCAACGCTGTTGAGCCAACCCTTTAAAAATGTATGATCTGCTGCCTGCAGAAAATCCCCAATGCAGTGAAAGAGGAAAAACAGGCATTTCCACTGAAATATGTGCTAAGGGGGAACATATGCATCGCCTCCCTAGTGGGAAGGTGTGGGCGAGCTCCGGCTGCAGAAATATGCAGCTTCACTATGCAAGCTCCTGCTTGGCACATGACAGTGAAAATGTAAAAGTAGGTAGCATGAGTCACTCTTCCTCTTGGAATATTAAACCGCAATCTGTGCCTTCCAAGTAAACAGGTGAGCCTAGTCTCCCAAGGATGCATAGGTTACGATGCAACATGGATTTTATTTGGCCCTTTAAACTGGAATCTTAGGTGTTAATTCAATGTGAGTCAAGCATTTCAGCTTTCTTAGTGGTGGCAAAACATTTGGCGCAGAGCTTGAAGGGGGAAAAAATGAGGAATAGCTCTGAGACCCTGTCTTATTTATTTCTAGAAACTGCAACTTCAGGGAAAGGAAACGTGCCTACTTTGTCAAAAGAGAGTCTATCCAATGGAATGCCTAGTTGCCGACAAGCAGACCTTTCATAAATCATGTTTCCGGTGTCACCATTGTGGCAGTAAATTAAGGTAAGATGAAGTGAACAATTAACACGTTGACATACAAATACTGTCATAGCCGGCATCTGTTTTCATATGAGTGATATCCAAGAGAGTGGGTCAAAAGTCAACAGACCGGGAATTCCTGCCGAACTCTAGCACCGAAATGGTCGTTTGGCAGGTCACTTAAGCTCTTTCTCTTTGGACATTTCTATCTAAGGGGGGGGGGAATATCGGTTCTCCATATTTTAGAACTTGTCAGAGCTGGATGCAAAGTGCGATGTAAGTCTTGTAGGTAGAATCAGAGCGACAAGAATGATTGGGTGGATCTGTTCCCTGGAAATTATTTTCCATTTGCTATGTTTGCAAAATAATATTGCACATGGACACTAAATATGCTGTGTTTCCCAAGGAACTCATAATATTTATTTAGTTGAAAAATTCATTACTTGCCCTTCAACAAAAGGCCTCAGGACAGCTTACAGTAATACAATCATGCAATTAAAAAACAAAGAAAAGAAATATATCAGTTTATGTATGATTATCTTAAAAAAAACACCATGTAAAATGATTCCAAGAAAAAGCAGCAAAGTATAGATCAACCAAAAGAGAAGAGGTGCACTGCACTGCTCTCCTACCACGTTGCCCATTCCCATTTGGCTCCCAGGAATAGTAGTGATGTGACTGGACAGCCTCACCACGCTTGCATTGCGGTGCTGTATTTCAGTACGCTGCTGTTAATCAATACTTGTGTAATGAATCTGAAACACACCTTGGTTTATCTGAAAAGTGTTCGAACAGAATGTACAAATGGGTTGTGCTTCCTTTTTCCACACTTCGGGGGTCATGTATGAAATGTCCGGCTCACATACCACGCAGGGAGATGTGTGGCTATCAGACGCAAGGTCTGATGTTCCTTGGTGGTGGCGATCACACAGGGTCCCCGGACGTTTAACGTTCTATTGATCCCTGTGCCACCACTGTGCTCGCTTCCCCGCTGCCACCAACCTGTTACTCTCGGGTAAAACACTGAGTCCAGACAGTTGTTAAAAGTGAACCAAATAAACAAGTTTATTTTACAAACATTAACAAGTTTATGGTTTCTCAGATAACATTCCTGTCAGTATCTTAACTTCGGTTTCTTTACCAGCCTATACCTTCCTAATACCTTCTGACTGATTATCTCAACTGTTTGACTGACTCCTCTTAACAAATTCTCTCACTCTTTCACACCAGACTAGCCCAACCCACAGATTTATCTTCTCTGTCTCTTTTAATATGTTTTTCTAAAGCGGGTGTCTTCAGCCTTTCGAGACCCATGACCTACTTTTAACCCAAACAAAGAACAATAGAATTGTGGTGTTGGACCCTGAGGATCATCTAGTCCAAACCCCTGCAATGTAGGAATATGTAGCTGCCCCATGCAGGGATCAAACTTGCAACCTTGGCATTGTCAGCACCACCCTCTAACCCACTGAAGAAACCAGGCATGCATGTGAGGACTCATTTCTTCTTCTTGTGGCCATATATTTGCATGGTGGTGGTGCTCCTGTTGCAATCTCCTTTGGATCAGGCCACAACCAAATAGTAAGTTGAAGACTGATCCGTCAAAAGAATAGGCGCCTTCAACCTACTCTTATTCCACACTGCCTCACAAAGAACAATTTCTATCTAGTGCTGCACACTGCTATGGTTTGTGCCACTTCTTGCACAGGAAGATAGCAGATGGCCCTGAAAAACCAATTTCCACATTTAAAACAAAGTTATAAAACCAACATTGAAAGTGAATGTTATATCACTTGCTAGTAGACATAATCTGTTAGAATACATCGAAACTATAATCTCTGAGAATACATTAAATAAAATGCATTTATTATTTCTTTTCTAAAATGATATGAGTTAGGGCCATATTTATAGAAACTGTTATTTATAGGTACTTAAAATGTCAAGTGAAATTGGATATTCTTGAAGCATTTGTGATAGATAGATGCCATAAAACACTTTCTCTTTGATTTGGCAGCTTGGGAAATTACGCTTCTCTCCATGGAAAAATATACTGTAAACCCCATTTTAAGCAACTTTTCAAATCCAAAGGAAATTATGATGAAGGTTTTGGACACAAGCAACATAAAGAATTATGGATTCCCAAAGATCAAAAAGGTCCCATTGGCTGTGTTCGTGCTCAAGAAGTCCATCCATCCATCTCAAAGACAGATAAACCAACGGATCAAATTTCAAATTCTGGCAGGCGGCGAGGGCATCGTGAAACTTTGGGTGAGAATTTAAAACAAAACACAGAGTGGGGGAAACTGAACGTCACATGGCCTCCTTCTATGGAAACACCCAAAAAATCATTTTCTATTGAGGAGGAGGTTAAACTGAATAAACCAAAATGGCCACCAGAAATTCCTGAACAAGAGGCCGTCAGGACCTGTCTAAATCCATGCATGGGTGACCGAAACCAGCATCAACTGGCAAATGGCGATGACTATATTTGGGAAACCAAGGAGAAAAAGAGAGGTGAAACTGTTGACTCGCAATCAAATAGCCAGCCCTTTCCTACTCCTGCAGCTCAGGGAGTGGAAGCCACGAATACCAATATGACAAGGACATGCGAAGTAGGCAAAAAGGGGGGAAACGAAACTAGGCAAGGGAAAACAAGTGAAGCTGAAGAATCAGAAAAGGAGAAGGAAAGTGGAAAGAATGTGAAAGAATGTGGTAACACGGCTATGAAGGGTACAGAAAAGGAGATGGATGGAAGAAATAGCAAGGCTGATGTTGCGGAAGTTATACCAGTTACTAACACAGATGAGGACATCATATTGCCGAATAATAAGGATATCACTTTCAACAGCAGCAATAACAACAACAACAACAACAACAGTTGTACATCCGCTTTTCCACATCAGAACATTGGGAGACAGGAAGTATATCTTGGTGATATGCACTCTCTGTTAGCAGAAATGAGCCACGCAAAAAGCGCTCTCCATGAATATGCATTTGAAAGGCTAGAGAGAGACACAGGAAACTCAGAACAGCTCAGTAGAACTGACCCTGACATGGGCTACTCCACTGAGGCTTTAAATCTCGTTGAAGAAAGCATCAAAAGGAAAGTTACCACTACCTCAGATAGTCTTATTCGACATAATAATAAAATTGCCAGTTGTCAAAAACCATGCGCTAGCAACGCCGTCATTTTAAAGGAGGTCGCTAATGCAACATATCCTTTGGATAGTGAGTTACTAGGCACCAGGGAAGCAGTCAGACACGCTAAAAAGTTAAATACTATTTCATCCAGTAACACAGACACTTTTTTTTTACCCCGCAATGACAGCATTGGTCTCTTGGGCTCTTTTGGTGCAACCAAATATGTTTCCAGACCGCATTCAAAAGATGCTATGAATGGTCGTATTAATATCTGTCAAGCAAAGGAAATTATGCAGAAAGATACAAGCGTAGATTCACTGGACTCAAGCTGTAGAGCTGTTCTGTCTTCTCAAGATTATGTTAAGATGAGGAAGCCAGCTGATGGAGATCAATTTAAAGGAAATACACAGTATGATGATAATGAGTAAATGCAGTCCAATTGACCGAGCATAATTTGTTAACTGTGGTTAAACGTTTATATATCCATTATTTATGAAATATATCTTTCACATCCGGCTACCTCCATTACTTTTTGTAAACACTTAAACCACGAGGTTGCACCAGAAAACATTTATTTGTACTCTATTTCACCAATGATTTACACTTAATTTGCTGGAGGTGTACTGGAATTCATGTATAGCTGAGAAATATCTGTCATGTCTGTTCAGACAAAGATAATCTGTATTTTTAAAAAATGTTTATTAAGGGCTACTTCATACATGCAAGCGCATCTCCTGTTTACCCAGTGCTTGATAGCTCTGGCTAAAGGTGTGAACTGAAATGTATCTAGTTTGAGGTGACATTGCGTGTATGAAAATTCTCACTGTGGTTTTAGCTGTTATGATGGGTCCCTTCACACATGCTGTAGATGATTGTGTTAGTGTTGCATTCAAGAGATGAGCGTGCATGTGTGACTCCATCCCTGGAAAAACAGGCTACAATATTATTCTCTTCTACTGCACTTTTTCAAATGTATGCTTTATCTGTTGTAATAAACTTGGAGATGATGCACCTGGTGTGCTCTAAGAGGAAGACAAAGGTTTCTAAAGATATTTTTTCACCTACTGTTATTACTGTAAGTAAATGAGCTGTTGTTTCATGATATGGTATGTACATTTGCTTTCTTAGCTATAGGAGTAGCATTGTTTCTTTTTCATTTTTTTTTAACAAAAGAAATATTGAATCAGAGTCCTTGGTTGAAATAGATCGTCATAATGCACCATAATCCATTTATCCAGCATTTGCACATTATACATATCACTTTTGTTGTTGAGGTATGATGTGCCTTCACATTTTTGAATCCAGTGTATACATTATGTTGCCTGAAAACCAAAAATAAGGTGCATGCTCCAACCAAAGTTAAGCAGTATGCAGCAAGATCCTTTGCATATTTTCTTAAAAGTAAGTACTACTAAGTTCAATGTGGCTTACCTGCATAGATTTGCACACTAAAAGTCCCATTTAGCTCAATGAGAAAACAGTAAGCTAAGTTTCTCCCACTGGAATCAATGGGACTTCAGCTTGCTTGTGTTGAGCTGATGTGCATTCAGAGAACTTCTACAGAAATAGTGAGCTGGTGAGCCAATGTTAATTCACTGAAATATTCCAACGTGACTGGAAACGAAACCAGGCTCTGGTTCAGTTTTAGAAACATGTAGCACTTTTGATGACTGACTTTTATGTACTGAATAGCAGTGATTTTTCTAGGTTAACAGTAGTCGAGCTTGCATGAAAGCACTTCACTGAGCAGTTGACAATGCCTAATAATAAAAAAGCACTTTACAAAATGCAGCTTTTGAGTTTATTTTTAAGCCCAACACTTTTGAAAAAGTTTGGTAATAGCAAATTACTATAATGGTTTTAGCATAAGAGAATTACTTTGTGGTGAACATAAAAAATAAATTAAATAAAGTCAGCAGCACTGAAAACCAAACTGAAGCCTAACGTTCATAATTATTCCTCTCTGGGAACACTGGCTCATAAAACTAAAGTAATATACATGATGAGAACAGAAGAAAGATGCTGCTGGGTTAGGCCAAAGGCCCATCTAATTTGAGGTGGCCAACCAGATGCCTGTGAGAAGCCCACAAGTGGGACACATGAGCAAAAGCATTCCTATGCACATAAACACTTTTTCAGTGACGGCATGAGCATCACAACAAGAGCCAGTGGTAGACCATGAATTTGTCGACTGTCACGTTAAAGCAGTTTTGGGAGCTGGGATTTCAACCTCACCAAGCAGCCCAGCATCCAGATCGGAATGCAAGTTGCCGCTTCCCTAGTCATCAGATTGTAGTAGTAGTAGTAGTAGCAGCAATAGTAGCAATAGTAGTAGTAGTAGTAGTAGTAATAATAATAATAATTTATTTATACATACATACATACCCTGCCCATCTGGCTGGGTTTCCCCACCCACTCTGGGTGGCTCCCCACAGAATAATACAAACACAATGAAACATCAAACATTTAAAACTTCCCTGGCCCGTACGGGCAGGGGTACCTTTACCTTTTTAAACAGGGCTGCCTTCAGATGTCTTCTAAAAGTCTGGTAGTTGTTTTTCTCTTTGACATCTGGTGGGAGGGCATTCCACAGGGCGGGTGCCACTACCGAGAAGGCCCTCTGCCTAGTTCCCTGTAACCTCACTTCTCGCAGTGAGGGAGCCTCCAGAAAGCCCTCAGAGCTGGACCTCAGTGTCTGGGCTGAACGATGGGGGTAGAGAGGCTCCTTCATGTTTACTGGGCTGAGGCCATTTAGGGCTTTAAAGGTCAGCACCAACACTTTGAATTGTGCTCAGAAACGTACTGGGAGCCAATGTAGGTCTTTCAGGATTGGTGTTAGGTGGTCTCGGTGGCCACTCCCAGTCACCAGTCTAGCTGCCGCATTCTGGATTAGTTGTAGTTTCCGGGATTGATTATTTGATGAGCAGGGAGGGGGCAATTTCCACCCTTCTCAGCTGATCTGCATAGATCAGCTGAGGAGGAGGAAAGCTCAGGATCTGTGTATGTATTTTGTACGTGTGTGACAGAATGTGGTGTGGCCCCCACTGCCATGTAGCTCCTGGAGTGCTGGCCAAGGCTGGGTGTGGCAAAAAACAGCGAGCTATCAATTCTGCTCTGTGTAAAGCACTCAGCTTAAGTGATGCTTCAAAAAGGGGGGGTGGGACTTGGGAGAACAGACTGAGATGCACTTCGTGTGGAGAAACCCACTTCTCACACTGTGAGCAAGAAGCCCAGCCTCACTCCACTGGAGAAATTAATGTTACAGGGCTGTACTGTATAAAAAATTGTGGGTAGTTGTTTCTTTTTTAAGATGCACATTCCCTCCACTTGCCTTGAACTGTTCCTATTATACAACTCATCGAACATTTACTCAGAGATTTGCCATCATCATAACCATCTCACATGGCCTTTTGGATGCTGATCATTTTTATTTGTTTCCGAGAAAAAGGTTGCATCCTTCACCCTTGCCTCCGATGAAACAAATGTGGTATTATGACCTGCATCTAAGTGATTGGCAGGGAGTGTGACTTTGCAAGCGTAAATTCCATTGCACAAATGATTACCAGCCCAAAGTGCTCCCTGAAAAGATTTTCCATATATATATATATATATATATATATATATATATATATATATATATTCATTGCACAATAGTCTAAAACTTTAAGCAGTACTCTAAATCTTCCCTGAAGGAGATAAAAATGAGGCAGCTCATCTATACCAGAAATGAGACACATGGATCACTTGCCCAAATCCCCATCAATTTCAGTGAAGAAGGCTGAGTGAAAGAAAGAGAATGCGAAAGTAAAGCCAAACCAGTCCGTGCAGCGCAGCCGTTAGCATAATAATAAAAAAGTTGAAGTCAAAGAGATCAGGGAAGTGGTATTCTTGAAAGTATTTCTCATCAGGCTAATAGAAAATGACTGTAGCAACTCTCCACTGCAAAACTTAGGGGGAAATGGTGTTGGGTTTGGATGTGATTGTGCTCTTTGTAATATCAATAGTATGCTGAAATCAAATCTAAGAAGCTTTGGAAGAACTGTGCTGTGGGAGCCCTGGAGCTGTCAGGACAAACAGGCAAATTAGCAATGTGGAAGCATCTTTTAGCAGAGGTGAGTTTGCACCATTACCCACTTTCCTGAAAGAGGCTGACAGGAATTTCCTAAGGAAGAAGGAGCAAGGTCACCTGGGCCACGGTGACCAATCATGGGGGAGCAGACCTGGCCAATTTAGGGTTGCTCTGACCTCTCCTCGTTCTCTTTCTGCTCTGCAGCAAAGGTGAAAGGTAGAAGGTAGACAATGAACTTTCCTCCTGTGTGGCTTGGATTCCACCTTCCTGTCCTCTTGCACAACCTGCAGAGAATGGATTGCACAGAGTTGTGGTGGGAAATGAGCTGCTACCAGCAATGGCAAGCCTGGCTTGACTTCTCTCTCGTCTCCCAGTATCATGTAATTGAGCTTACCTGACAGGACGGCCTTGACTGATGGAGCCTAATAATTGAAATGTGGTAATGGTCAATGGCTTAGGCTGCAATCCCAAACCTACTCCACCCTGGTGGAATTTTCCAGAGGGATGGAACCACCGCCACCTTCACAGTTCATCTGCACCTTGAGATCTATGACTATAGGGCAGTATGAAAAATTTAATAAATAATAATAATAAGGTAGGAGGGGCAAGCAGATTGCTGCACAGCAATAGGGCCTTGCCAAGGATCCAAGGGGACCTATTTGGGGGGTTTCCGCTGGTAGGGATCCAATGCACTTCCACTCATGAGGCAAGGTGAAGCAAAGGTCTCAGGCAGTAGGATCCAAAGAAGCAACAAGATCCAAAGGGGCAGTAGGTCCTGCCTCCAAGGAAGGCATCAGCTGTGCTTTCCTTGGAGGCCAACCCTACCACCTCTTCATCCGCCCTCCCCTGCCTCTACAGCAACCTTTCAGTGAAAAGAGGATACTGCTGGTCTTGTTCCACCTCTAGGGAGGAAATGGCTGGGACCACTTTCTGGGGTCTCCTGGGCTCTGATTCAAAGCCAGCCCCTTTCTCCCCTGCAATGGTCTTTGATCCCCAAGACTGGGTATGGTTAATTTGATTACCTCCCTGGTTCCTGATAGAGATCTTTATTCCCACCTTGTTTCAGGTGTTGATCTTTACTCAGCCCATCTTCCCTGGTTGTGGCGGAAGGGCACCATTTGTGGTTTGCCTCAGGTGCCAAAGTACCTCAAGCCAGCCCTGCTTCCATCCACTTGTTTGGTGGGCAGCAGGTGGAGCTGCACCTCAGTAGAGCGATACCAGAGTCAATCCACAGGTAGCAGTGGGTGGGAGGCCAATGGAGGCTGGCGGAGTTGGACAGAGGGGCACTTCTGTGAATCCAACCCCTCCCTCAGCCTGGCGCAAAGCGGGTTTGGGTTGCTCTGCCAAATGCCTTTAAAAGAGAAAGGAGGATCAATGGTGTGTCACAGATTCATGGGCCTGTCTGTGATGGGTGGCTATAAGAAATGTCTATATCCAGAGCCTATTGATCACTGAATACAATCGGCATGGGCAGAGATGGGGTATAAACCGAAATGTTGCCTTCAGACTACACATGGGTTTTCTGCAAGCATCTGGTAGAAATAAAGATGGTGGCCTCAACCTACAGTGACCTCTGGTCTGATCCAACAGAGAGAGAGTTCTTCTAATGTTCTTAAAAAGCTTTTTAAAAATTGAATTCCTTTGTCAACCTAGGAAGGCACAGGAGCCCCTTGGGAAGGTTCACTAGCTTTATTGAATTTGAAATTCCTTGGCTGCACCTCAGGCCCTGCCACAAAATTCACTTTGAATTTTGCTTTATGTGAAATATCACCAGTGACTCTACTTGCACATTTTCTTCAGACTATCTGCCAAAGGGTGGGGGGAGGCTGCCATGAGGGTTTTTGAAACTGGACTTTCAGCTCAAACCTGGTTCTTTTATATACATAAACCTGTAGAATTGCTACCTCTGAAATCAGGGGCTGCCAAAAATCCAGTCAGCTCTGCTGAGACTGAGCAGGAGGGGAAAGGCCATTTTGTGGCCTCGCTACGGAACTGTGACTAAAAGCTACATTAAACCTTTCAACATTTGCTCTGACTCATAAGACAGTGCCTCTCTTAAGTAGAAAAGTTAATCTGGTAGAAGAGAGATAAAAATCTAAAACTCTTTTGTAAAAATGCCATCCTGGGACAGTTTCATTTTCAGTTTTGTCAGCTCCATATTTAACTCAGAATGACTCTTTGCTGCAGACGCTAGAGAATGCAATAAAGAAGCAAAACAGCCCACAAAACAGAAAGGGGCTACTTTTCACTGGTGGTCATTCCAAGGGTAAAACGCCTCTTCCCTGGAGTTGTCATTGTTGTTTGCTAAATATGTTGGCTTGGATGTGGTCCACAACACATCATTGTATAAAAGGCAACACTCGGGTTTTGTCATTAGTGCCATCTTGTCAATATAGCAAGAGAACTGGGAGCCCAGGTGATTTGCAGGTGGGATTTGTGGGGAAGGAGAGGGGGAGAGAGAGGGAGGAGAAAGTGTGTGGGGGGGTATCACACCACTTACTATGCCCTTCTCCCAACCTTGTGTTGGTTTGACAATTCATTAACTGTCATCTGAAAAGGGTAATGCAAATTCCTTTTAAGTATCAGTTTGTGTCATCATTTATGACAGAGGGAAAGTGACCATGGGATGGGCCATAGAACCACATGGAGGCACTTCAACAAATACAAATTCAACACGGAAAAAATGACAGGTGACCTTTTTCTTCTTCTCACAACTGTGAGTACAAACTGAGGATGCAGACTTGCATCTGGTTCAGCTGATTCCTTAGTTGGGGCTACTTTTAGTTGGTGAAAATATGAAGTAAAAGCATACCTGCTTGGGATACACACACACACACTTACAAGATTTTAAAAAATTAAAATATCATGTTAGCAATAAAATGTCACTCTCTGGTACACCATCTTCAGTTACATTGTGTCGCAACTTTGTTTATTTTTGAGATTATTATAGTTCAAATAATTATAGTTAAAGATTCAATTCTAGCATGAAGGATGATGACTAAAATTACTTGTGCAATATGTGGCATGTTAGTTCTTACATGCTTTCTAATTTGTTAGGCGTTTTTATTTCTAACAGACTCTCATTCTTACAATGAAAGCCTTTAGTTTAGTGTCATGGACTGGCAGGACAATGGAGAAGAGGAAGGGGATCCCAGTGAGGGGTGTGGCTGGGACTGGGACACACCGGGGCAAGCTGAGGATGGGCAAGGAGAGGTTGGTGTAGGAAGTACTCATGGAGTGTCAGAGGATGACAAGGGGATGGGGGTCAGTGCACAGGAACCAGAGCAGCAAGACCCATCACCAGAGCCACAGGGATCCCAGCCTCCACGAACACAGAGGGCTCTGAGGCATAGGGAGCAACAAGCAGGGTGCTCTAGGAGGCAGAGGCAGGCAAGGGCCCACAGCCCAGCTCACTAGCAAGCCAGGTGGGGCTCACTAGTCTACTCAGCTGGAGTAGACTTGGAACAGGTGAGGGTCACTTGCCTCGCCAAGCCCAGGTGCTGCAATCAGCATGCAAACTATAAAACAGCAGCAGAGCTGAGGTGCTGTGTCTGCTCAAGTGCCCATGTTGATGGACCCCAGCTTGGATGAGGTAGAATCTTTGGCCTTTGGACATATGGATTGACCCTGAACTGGGCGCTTGCCACCAGGTAGGCCAGGGGTTCAGGACATTTACTGAACCATTTTTTTCTCAACAGTTGAGGAACTGCTTTAAGAGGCAAGAATCAAACATTATTTAATCACTTTGCAGCCCTAGCACAGCACTCATCGCCCTGCAATGTAGGGTGCCATCTGGCACAGGACTGCCTCTCCTCTTCTGCATAGAAGGGCCACAGCTCAATGGCAGAGCATGTGTTCCACCGGCAGAGGACCGAAGTGCAACCCTTGGCATCTCTGGATTGGGCTGGGGGAGACTCCTGCTGGGGGAGACTGCTGCCTGATATCCTGAAAAGCCACTACCAGTCACTTGCGCTATGTGCTAAGTGAAGACTGTGCAAGGGTGTGAACTTCTGGAGAGGAGCTTGCAGTCACTTTGCTCCTTCCCAGTGCTTTTTGTTGCTGCACCATACTGAGATAAGCCAAAGTTCGGTTTACTGTGTTGTCCAAACTGTGGTTAAGCTCATGCTAACCTTAGTTTGGCTGACTGCGCAGTGTGAATCAGGCCAGTGTGGCTAATAGTGAGCCATATCATGGGTGGGGAATCTGTGGCCCTCCAAATGTTGCTGAACAACAACTCCCACCATCCCTGGCCATTGCCCTTGCTTGCTGGGGCTGATGGGAGCTGTGGTTCGGCAACATCTGAAGGGCCAAGGATTCCCCAGCGCTTAGCTAGATGGACCAATGCAGACCCTCCAAGTGTCCTTATTTTCCAGGGACAGTCACAGGTTTACAGAAGCCATCGCAGTTTCTGATTCAATCCTGGAATGTCCTGCTTTTCCTTAGGACATCCCTATTTTCATTGGAGAAATGTTGGAGGGTATGGAACTATTCAACCCCTGAGCTGTCTGAAGGCAGCCCTGTACAGTGGTACCTCTGGTTATGAACTTAATTTGTTCAGAGGCCCGTTCTTAACCTGAAACCGTTTATTACCTGAGGCAAAACTTTAGCTGATGGGGCCTCCTGCCACTGCCACACAATTTCTGTTCTCATCCTGAGGTAAAGTTCTTAACCTGAGGTACTGCTTCCGGGTTAGCAGAGTCTGTAACCCGAAGTGTTTGTAACCCGAGGTACCACTGTATAGGGAAGTTTTTTAATATATGTTTCATGTTGTTATTATATATGTTGAACGCTGCCCAGAGAGGCTGGGACAACGAAATCTGATGGGTGGGCTATAAATAGTAGAGATGTTGTTACAGAATAGGACGTCCCTATTTTCATAGGGATGCAGTGGCGCTGTGGGTTAAACCACAGAGCCTAGGGTTTGCCAATCAGAAGGTTGGCGGTTCAAATCCCCGTGATGGGGTGAGCTCCCGTTGCTCGGTCCCTGCTCCTGCCAACCTAGCAGTTTGAAAGCACGCAGTGCAAGTAGATAAATAGGTACCGCTCCGGCGGGAAGGTAAACGGCGTTTCCGTGCGCTGCTCTGGTTCGCCAGAAGCAGCTTAGTCATGCTGGCCACATGACCCGGAAGCTGTACGCTGGCTCCCTCGGCCAATAAAGCGAGATGAGCGCCACAACCCCAGAGTTGGTCACGACTGGACCTAATGGTCAGGGGGTCCCTTTAGCATTACTATTTTCAAAGGAGAAATGCTGAAGGGTGTGCCAATCGTATGACTCAATATAAGGTTGTTTTCTATGTTTCCACCTATGTCCCTAAAATGTAAACAATTCAACTAGATCTAGATCTCTCTATCCGTATCAGCACTTAAGGTTGCCAGTCAGCCAAGGAAAAAGAAACGGCCTGTCTTGATCCCTGTTGTTTTAACAGCAGCTTGATCGCAGCAGCTTGGACTTTTCAGGCTATGAAGCTAAACCAGGTCACCTGCTAATTGCTGCAAATGAGACGGCTGTTAAAGGAACAGTTAGAATGCCTGCTTCTAAAACTAGTTACCCTATTAGCAGGGGGCAGAGCACCCACTTTTGTATCACAGGGCCCCAAGAGTGGACATGTTTTCTTCTGCACTAATCAAAATATGTGAGTTGATGTGTCCTTAAGAGACTTTTGCATTTCTAGTACTAGGCTTTATGGGGCTTGTAAATGTGTGGAGGGGAGGGAGAGAAGGCCCTTTGCAGCTTCATTAACATAGTTGGCTTAGCACCCGGGCCAGCTTGGAACAACCTGAATTGGTGCTGTTTGCATGATCAACGAGGTGCATCCTGACAACTATAAAAAATGGAACATAGATCATAACTGTAAATGTCTGCCTGAGGTGTTCTTATTTTCATTGGGATGTGTGGCCACGAAAAGGAAGTGGATGGCTCTTGTACTGTCTTGGTAGTATTTGTGTTTTCTGTGAAACATAGCCAACTTTATGGCCCACAGCACACATACATATATTAGCATCATAAAATGACCCAGGAAATTTTAGTGGTGACTGTAAAGTTCTCCTAGCTAGGAATTTTGCTTCTCTTGGATCCATGAATGCTAGATGACCTTGGGGGATAAGATCCCTAGAGACTTGCCAAGAAGGTGGGGAGGGGAGAGGAAGGAGGACTGAAAGGAAAGTGTGCGTGTGAAAGTCCTTAGTAGGAAATAGCAACTTTCTCATCTTCACTGCAAGGCAGTCCTTCGGGACCCTTCCAATCCTGCAGTTCTGTGATTCTATGATTTTCTGCCCTTTGCATAAATCCTAGCTGTTGAATCCTAGAAATTTTGTGAAGTTGGGTGACAAAACTCTTCCTACACCCAAAAGAGAGAAAATCCATCACTACTTCTTTTCATCTAAAGCAGCCTTCTGCAACCTGGTGCCCTCCAGGTGTTTGGGACTCCAATACCCATCAGCCCCAGCCAGTATGGCCAATTATCAAGACTTGTGGGAGTTGTAGTCCAACAAAACCTGGAGGTTACCATGTGTTAAAACCTAACACACACACCCTGCCCTGGTGATGGAATTAGATCAGTGGTGTAACATGGGTTGCCAGTGCCCGGGGCTGCGCAGAGGGGTGGGTGGGAGGGAGGGGAACAGACATAGTATGCATGCACATTCGACTGCTTGACAGTATCCACATCACTCAGGAGATCACAGCCACAGAGATAAGAAGAGTGTTCCATTGTCTAGAAAGATCACTTCTTGGTTTGCATGGAGAAGCCATTTTGAAAAGTACCCAGTGACGGAAGTGTGCACCTGTATTAAGGCAGCACCAGGTGTTGAATTTTTTATCCTGCTGCATAATCCGCCCACCAACTCAAATCAGAGCTAGTTCATGGGATCTGGAGGCTGACTGAGGTAGCCAAGAAAAAACTCTGAGCCAAGAAAAACCTTACCCCAGTCCCACCAAACTGAAGGCAAGGGATGGAAGCTTCCAAACTCCTCCCCAGCAACATTCAAGAAAACTCTTCCCATCATGCTAGAGCCCAACCTTATCTAGCACCCCACAAAGCACTTTCTGCAGAATCTCAGCTATAAATATTTACAGTCAAGGCTTCTGTTCCAACATGGAGGATAATTACCAGAATTATTTATGTAAGATTTAGGTCACAGGAGTTAACTTCCAACTGGTAAATGCAGTTGCAAGCATATTAAATTACCACTGTGAACAACACACAACAAACAAATGCAGAGCAAACGACAGGCAAAAGCAAAAAATGCGTAACAACTATCAAATGTCTAATTATAATAATCTAAATGAAATATTTCATAAGTGCTAATGGCTTCTAGGTATATAAACTGAACTTGTGACTAAAAATTAAATCCATCATGAATAGTCTGTGAAGCATTTGTTTTGCAGGGTGTTTTTAAAAACAAACAAACAAGAAGTTCAGGAAGTTATTGAAAGGCGCTGTAACAGATTACTTTCTGCCTTCTCTCCCACTTGGGACGTGGGGTACTTTGCTACTAGAGTTGCCATGTTTCCCCCCATACTTTTTTGTCTATGCCTTTAACAGCTGCCCAGCATGAGAAAAATAGTAGGGGGTTTTCTGGCATGGTGATAACACAGTAAAGAAACATTTGCATGTGTCATGTGTGAAAGTGCCACCTCTAAGTGCAATTTGTCTAGCCATTTTGATAGTGAAGGCCTCAACAACCCCTTCCACCTGGAATGAAGATACAGCATGAGCCAGGAGAACATTGCTGGATGCTTTTCCTTCCAACCTACATAGCAGCAGATAGGAACCTCTGACCATCAGGCCTCTTTAAGGCCTCCCAGGCTTCCACAGCTGGCCCACAAGGCTGTTTCGGTCAAGCCATGCCCACTTGCCTTACACCCGATGTCACATATGATATACAGACCCTCCAGGTACCCCTGTTTTCCAGGGAAAGCCCTGGATTTACAGAAGTCATTCTGGTTTCTGAATTGTACTGGAATGTCCTGCTTTTCCTTAAAGGTAAAGGGAGCCCTCACCATTAGGTCCAGTTGTGACCGACTCTGGGGTTGTGGCACTCATCTCGCTTTATTGGCCAAGGGAGCCAGCGTACAGCTTCTGGGTCATGTGGCCAGCATGACTAAGCCGCTTCTGGCAAACCAGAGCAGAGCACGGAAACACCGTTTACCTTCCCGCTGGAGCGGTACCTATTTATCCACTTGCACTTTGACGTGCTTTCGAACTGCTAGATTGGCAGGAGCTGGGACCGAACAACGGGAGCTCACCCCGTCATGGGGATTCGAACTGCTGACCTTGTGATCCACAAGTCCTAGGCTCTGGTTTAACCCACAGCGCCACCTACATCCCTTGCTTTTCCTTAGGACACCCCTATTTTCAATGGAGAAATGTTGGAGAGGACATTTCTATTTTCATTGGGGAAAAAGCACTGTATCTATCACACTGTCCAACTCTTCCGGACCCCAAACTGGGGTGCACGTCTTCCAGGATGTGCTTCTGGGAAAGTCACCTGACCCAGACCTTCCTCTTGCCCCGAAAAAGCACTTTTGGAGGGCAAGATCTTGTGCAACCTAAAAAAAGCACTGCTTAGGGGTGAGAATGCAGAGTGAGAGCACCGTACCCAAAATGACCACAACAATATTGTCCAAAAAAACAGGACGTCCCATTTTTTTCCTGGGGCACTTGGCAGGTACAATATATTCAGTGTATAAATCTTCTTCCAATGAGGGGTACTCTGTCTTCTCTGGATCACCCCCTTAAGGTAGGCATATTATAAAATCAGTTAAGAGGGAAAGTGTGCAGTGGACAGCTAGATGTTATTATATATTATTATATAGCCTTGGGCATCCTAGGGCAGGGACAGCCAACCAGTTTTCCTCCTGATCTTCTGTTGGATTACCATCCCCAACATCCCTGACCTTTGGCCATGCTCACCGGGGTTGATGAGCATTGAAGTCCATCAACATCTGCAGCTCCCCAGTTCCTCCAACCCTGGCTTAGGGTGAAGCAATGAGCGAAGGGGAAGAAATTAATACCTGCACATTTTTTGCATCCTCTTGTTTTCTATTTTCCTTTGCTTGCTGAGTCAATGCTTATAATTCATCAGTACGGGGCTCATTTTTCAAAAAAAGATACAAATTGTGCCTTTGTGAGGAAGGCTGGTGAGAGGAGATTTCCATCGCCATCAGGCACAGCTATTTTGATACTGGGGAAAGAGGCAACGGAGAACAATTTGAAAGGCTCTTGATTGTTGTCTCTGCTGTCGGAGTGCAACAAAAGAGAAGCCATGTGAACCCTGCTTGTGGAGTGAAGAAGCATCGCCAGGAGCCTTTCCCCATTTTTCCTTTATTCCTCGGAAGCACGGAAGCATGCAATTTGTGCACGATCACACCTTGGAAGCTGCTTTTTTTTTTTAAGGCACCATATGGCACAGCCAGAAAGGAAGATACAAACCCTCCCCCAAATACCCACAACCCAAGCCCAGATTAATGTTGCGATGAAATGATTCACTGTCAAGCTCACTGGTGCTTTACGGTAGCCTGACATAATAAAGCTCACGTGGGCTCCACAAGCAAGGCTGAGAAACCATCAGGAAAATAAATGTGCAGAAGAGGGAGATGCTTTGACTGGAGAGACTGTGTGCCGTGTCGGAATAAAGTCACCTTCTAGTACAATGTTAGGTGCCTGGTTTAGAAATGGTTGGCCTTCGGGGGCTGGAAGAGGCTACAGGACAGAACGGCCTGCCACCATTTGAAATGAAGGCATGTCTCCTTCTGATGTGTTCATTATATAGTTCCAGCCCTGGAGGATTCTTAGCACTTCAAAGAACTGGCACATTTCAGGATCAAAACCACTATTTTTGAACGTTTATTCTTCTTGCCTCTGTCCCACTTAGCTCTGCACAGCTGGAACACCACCTAAGTCACCTGATTTTCAGAAGCAGGGTTGTGGCAATATCAGATAATTAGCGTTTTCTAAAACCAATGAGAGAGATTACATATATTGGGAGGGGGGAGGGATGTTTATTGCAGTGACAGAGCTTCTGCTCTGTATGCAGAAGGTTGCAGGTTCCATCTCCAGGTGGGACTGAAAAATACCCTGGTCTGAAAATCTGGAGAGCTGCTTCCTTTCATTGTCAACAGATGCACCAATGGCTTGGCTTGGTATGAGGTGTATTCCTATGTTCCTATTGTCTCTTCCCCATTTTACCATTTTGAGAAAGGCTGGAGGTCAGTGGAGGAGCATCTGCTTAGTCCACAAAAGTCCCCTGTTTCAGTCTCTGGCGTCTCCAGGGTACAAGGGCACCGGTTTCTGGGCCCAAGGCACTTTGGGTCCTGATCTTTTTTGCAGGGGCTGGGCCCCCTCAAAATTCAGAGTGTTCCAAGTATGACATCAGGACATCACACATCATCATGTGCGCAATGTCAGGATGACATGTCAGGGGCCTTCAATCATCTGGAGAAGCTGGAGATGCCAGGGGTTGGAATATTCTACATCCTCTGTATCACAAGCACCTTCTGATCAATTCAACTAAAGCTACAACTCTATACCAACTTACCTGAGAGTAAGTCCCATTGAAGCCAATGGGGCTTATTTCTGAGTGTATGTGTACAGGATTATATTGTAAGGGCTATTGAAGGATCAAACTGATGAAATAATTTCTGTGGGCTTCAATCGTCAACTAATCGGATCAGAAGTACAACCTGAGTGCTATGTCCAGGGCAAAGGCAGAGTGGCAGGATATGTTCATGTTTCTTAATTACTTTATGTATAAATGTGTACGTGACTACATTGCCCCAATGCTAAACTCTTCTCTGAGACCCATGATTGCCCTTCTTTATTGACCTTCAGCTGTTTTAATTTGCTCAGGTAGCTTGAGCTTTGTTTGCTTTATATATTTAGCTATTCAGCTGAAATATTTCCAAAGTGTCCTTTATCAGGAGATTCCAGGGCAGTGAACAAGTGTGAAAACAATTCCCACACCCTGATCCCACTTGTACTTGCTGTGCTCCACAACTTTAAGCGATTTTCTACATACCTTACTTCATACCATATGTGATCCTATTCCCTCCCAACTTACCTTGCAGTTCTAAGTTTGGGGTGTGTGTGTGTGTGTGTGTGTGTGTGTGTGTGTGTGTGAGAGAGAGAGAGAGAGAGAGAGAGAGAGAGAGAGAGATTAGGGTTCTTCCTCCTCTTACCTAATCTGCCCTGCTGCATTAGGGGTACATTCCCCAAATTAGTGGGTATATTCCCAAAGATCCTTGAATTATAGCAGTCTTGAATCTTCAGAGTTTAAGCATCCTAACTGGTCTAAAAGATGCATAGGAAGACAGTAGTTAGCACTTCAAAGGAACTTTAATGGTCATATAGGCAATAATGGGACATGGATGGCGCTGTGGTCTAAACCACAGAGCCTAGGGCTTGCCGATCAGAAGGTCGGCGGTTTGAATCCCCACGACAGGGTGAGCTCCCGTTGCTCGGTCCCAGCTCCTGCCCACCTAGCAGTTCGAAAGCATGTCAAAGTGCAAGTAGATAAATAGGTACCACTCCGGCGGGAAGGTAAATGGTGTTTCCGTGTGCTGCTCTGGTATGCCAGAAGCGGCTTAGTCATGCTGGCCACATGACCCAGAAGCTCTCTGCAGACAAACGCCGACTCCTTCGGCCTATAGAGCGAGATGAGCACACAACCCCAGAGTCGTCCGCGACTAGACCTAACGGTCAAGGTATATTTACCTCTTTACCTTTAAAGAGGGATTGGACCATTCATGGTGATTATATTACCTCCCATATCAGAAGCAGCATTGAACACCAATTGTTGGGGATCATGAGCAGGAAAGGGCTATTGTAGGGTTGCCATATTTCAAAAAGTGGGCCAAAGATGCCATCAGGTCGGGTGCCACTACCAGGAAGGCCTTCTTCCTGGTTCCCTGTAACTTTGCATCTCACAGTGAGGGAACCAGCAGATGACCTTCGAAGGAGGACCTCAGTGTCTGGGCTGAACGATGGAGGTGGAGATGCTCCTTCAGGTATACTAGGCCGAGACCATTTAGGACTTTAAAGGTCAGCACCAACATTGTGCTCGGAAATGTCCTGGGAGCCAGTGACATTTGTTATGTCCAAGTTCATGAGAAATATCAAATCTAACACTTGTCCATGGACCCTGGTTTGGTTTGCATTATGAAGTTACCTAACATAGTAGGACTGGGGGATCCAAACACCTCTTCTCAAGCTGAATCTGCTAACATGCACAGGGGACTATTCCAGGTCTTGGGCACCAGGGAACGCATTCCATGTGGTGTATTTTAGACAATGAATATTTTAGATTGGTCAGGACACAAAGTTGTTTGCAAGCTACTGGTTCCACCCTATTCATATTGTCTCCAATTTACCTCCTTTTGTTCATGGAGAGATGTGCTCTTTACACTGCATTCTAAAATCCATTTTTTTTCATTCATTTACATATTTTTGATGGCTTTGCGCTGAGCCCAAGGGTAAACAGACAGCTGTTAATAGCCATCGGTTGGAAGCCAGAAAGATATTTCTTGATCAACAACATTTTAACAATAGAGTTGTTGTGTCATCATGATTCACCAGCAAATCACTCAGCCCCGTCTCAGAATTTTTTATCATTATGTTTAACTTAATTATATTCACAATCTTTTGTTATCACCAGCTGGATTCTTTGAAACATGCAGAAATCTCCCCCCCCCCCAAGAGTGTGGTCATGGTACCATTTAGAGACAGTGGTGGTCCATTTGTCAGAATGTCCTCCAGAAGCACCTATAATCCCTTCATTGGGGGCAGCAGTGCAGCTACAATACAAACTTATGCCAGTTTTATATCATCTTAACTATCAGGGCTTCTGGGATTGGTTGTTTGGTGAAAACGCTGGGAATTCCTACATGCTATTATGTTTAGTGGAATACATATCGGAAAACATTCTCTGCCCTGAAAATAAATGCCTTAGACCATAGCTGGTGTGTCTTCAGATGTTTGCTTGTCTGCACACCCCCCCCCCCCAAAAAAACCCTCTAACCACTCCAGAACTTCAGTTCTGAGCAGTAGTAGGTGATAGGGTAGGATGGCAGTAGTTACATAACCTCCTGCTGTTTTCCAAGAGGGAGCGTGAACGAGGCAAGGCAGTGGAGACTTCAACTGACATGGTGCTCCTGCTGGTGTGTTTGCACAGCACTGACCTCCCTGCTTCCTTGCCCTTCCCACTATCCCTCCAGGTGAGCTGTAGAGACTCTGCTGCTAGGAGGTCAGGTAACTGCCCCATCCCATTCTCTCCTACAGGTTCTCAGGGTTTCCTAGGAAGAGCACCTTGTGTAAAACAGCTTTGTATTGTAGAAACACTGAGTAGTTGTTGTCGTCGGCATTTAACTGGGTCTGCACCTAAAATCCAAGAAGGATGCCGAGTGGGTGCAAGTCAAGAAGGTGGAAGGCAAGGTAGAAGGCCATCTCCCCAATACCCATTAGTCATAGCTCACTTGGCGGGGGCACCCGGAGAAGGGCTTCTGAAGGTCACCTTATCAATTTGATTATCTACCTTGACCTTAAGCAATGTACAGAAGCATGTAATACTGTGATAAATGCATGAAGACTTCTCATTAGAAACGTTTCCGCACATCTCTCCGGACAATGGCACATGAAATTGCCACAGTGCATATGCTCAAAGGGCTTCAGTCTGTGGTGCAGAATGATTATAGAACCAGTGAGTGATGCAGGCTGCATAGTGTTCTCTTTTGTGTGTGTACATATCTAGTAAGTCTGGTTGTGAACTGTAGCACACTGACCTTCTGCACTGTAAATTTGGTACAGGAAATGAGGCTCTAAACTATATATAGCTTAAGCCAAGGCATGTCCACTCCGAAGTAAGACTGCAATCCTAACCCCACGTACCTAGGAGTAAGCTCCAGTGAATTTAGTAGGGCTTATTTTTGAGTAGACACAGGTAGGATTGCACTGTCCTTGATTTACTCTCCAGACAAGTATAGCACGGCTAGACCATGTGGCCCCCTCCATATATTGCTGCCCCAGCCAGCATGACCAAAAGTCAGGGATGGTGGGAGATGGAATGCACCTAGATTTGGAGGTCATGTGAGAGCACAACCCCCATAAATTAAACTAATTTCTGACTCAAGCAAGGTGAGTGGACTGCAGAATGGACTTTTGTTCCTTTTGTTCAATCTTCCTTTGCATCTGTGAGTGGTTAAGCTATTTCACATGCCACCCCCCCACCCCCCCCGGTTAGAATCTGTCTCTCCACCCCCTCAGCAGACAGTAGCAGACCATCTGTTTCAAGGAACATTAATGCTATCAAGAATGCAAAAATTAATTTTCTAATACAAAAAATTAATCTGAACTGGATTAACCGAGGGAAAGAACATTCAGCTTTCAGCTTGCATAAATCTGTAGTTTTGTTCGGTGGTTTCTTTAATCATGATTAATATTTTCATTTTATTTATAATTTTGCATGTAATTTCTTTCTAAAGGCTTTTCATGGGATAATCTGGCAATTGCTGCTGTTAATAATCATGAGAAGATAACCTGTTTCCCTTTCCCATGGCAGGGATGATGTGTGACTTTTTGGGAAGGAGTCCAGACACTGGCAGGCCTGTCTCAGTCAGGTTGTTTGGAAAGCTGGATCATTTCGCTAAAAGTCAATACGAAGGTCCCTGAGGAGTATTAACCAGGATCCAAATAGCTCTGCTCGCTAGCAGGAACGGGAAAGGGTGGAGTCTGCTTATGTAACAGTTCCAAACTATGATTTCATCTTCTCAGAAATATGTTCTGTCTGATTCTGGGGAGGAGGAGTTACAGTTTCAGGTTCCAGAATTTTAAAAAAGCAATAGACCTCAATAACGAAACACAGGCCACATCTGCACTGTACATTTAAACCAGAGCAGTACCATATACCACTGTTATCATAGCAGTATCATTAGAAGCCCCCTATTCCCCTCACAGAGGCACAATTCCCAGAGTTCCCAGGGAAGAGGGATTGACTGTTAAAGCACTCTTGGAATCGTAGCTCAGTGAGTGGAATAATGGTCTCCTAACAACTCTCAGCCTCCTTAAGAAACGCTGGATCCTTTGGGGAAAGCTATGAGTGCTTTAAAGTGGCATGATACTGCTTTAAATGTATAGTGCAGATAGGTGTAGTGCTATGCAATACAGCAATGGACAGAAAATCCTCAATAAAATCTAGCACTATTAATACAATAATATCCAGCCTCGACAGTGCTGAAAACTAGGACCTGGTTCTTCTTGATTCGGTTTTTCTGTGCAGTGAGTTCACCTATGTGGGGCATTTCTTACTAACAGGGAGAGCTAAAAAAAAATGAGATAATAAGTGCTAGCTAAATTAAATTTTAGGCATATCATTGATGTGATTTCCACACACACCCCTCCCCAAAGTGTGATTTTTAAACTGTTTGTTTCCTTTATCTCTGCCTCCACCAAGATTCTTCCAGCAGGCACTTTTGGGAGAATCTGCAACAATACAGCTGTTGAGATGTGATAGATGGTTTTTGTATTCCAACCAAATGCTGTTTAGTTATCTTCCAACACTTTTGATGAATTGGGTTAGACATATTACTGATTCTGAGTAGGCTGAGGGCAGGCTTTTCTGGACAAGAAAATAGCTACTGTGTGCACCAGAGCTATTATATTATGGGAAGAAACTGCACCAGAATGTTGAGTCTTGAAGGTTATATTTATGAGATGGCCAATATTGTCCAAGCGGAATGGCTGAAGATTTTTGTTTACGTTTTTCAGATAATACAAAAATATTTCTCTTAGCTATTCAGAAATGACTGAACACAGAATTATTCCCTTTTTTTTCCCCTGGCTTGAAGGATTTATGAATCCCACACAGGGAAAATGTAAAATACATTATATGTAAAACTGCAGACTTTAAATATTTATGTTCTAAAGACAACTAAACATTTCTACTGCTAAATATCTGCTTTAACTCACATACAATACCGTAGGCTAGCTTTTGAATATTAATTGAAGGTTTGAGTAACTTACAGCTGATAATTAGTTTTTAATTCAATTCTGCAGCATCCCAAGAGTCACATTTTGAAAACTGGTGGTTGCATTGGACTTTGATGCCCCAATGAAGAAGGCTTTGACCCGGGTGCCATACTTGCGCATGCAGGTGTCACCATTCGTTTCAGTGGACGCCACTTCACATGCACATTCCTTTCTCTGCATGAAACTGCCTCTTCCATCAAAGTTAATAAACTCCTGAGGAACTACACATATCTGTTTGAGCCCTTGTGACTGCAGGAACATTGCATTAGCCTGTGCACAGTTTAGTGCATTACGCTACATTGACATCTTTTACCCTCATCCTGTAACAGCAACTCATTAAAGGAAACATAATGTGGATTGTTCTTCTGGATGAGGGATGAGGAACCTGTGACCCACCAGAGGTTATTGGACTCCAACTCCCATCAGCCCCAGCAAGTAAGGCCAAAGGTCAGGGGTGGTGGGAGCTGAACAATGTCCTGAGGGCCACCGGCTCCCTCATCCCTGTTAGGGATGAGCTTCCAGCCACATGTGCAAAAGGGTGCTTTGTAAGAAGGCAGCAACCTTAATCTACAAACACAGTGATGCCCCATACACATTGAGCTCATACTTGTATCATCTCTTGTCGGCTGTCTGATGGATGCGGACCACAGGCTCCCTATTTCCTTAAACCACCCTGCATATATATCATTCTTTCCAGATGTTTTGGTGCTTGCTTATTTGTATCACTGTCGTGTTCCAAATGACACAAGGTTTTGTAACTAAGAACGTTGTCAGTTGATACAGTGGTACCCAACTTGTCAAAAGGATGCTGAGCTGTAGCTTGTGCTGTCTATCCTCTGTGCAGTCAGCTTTCTCTCTGAAAAATTATTGTGAAGCCTTATGATTACAGCAAGTGCACTGAAGAAGAAAAAGGTACTATTGCTAGTGTAAACTGTTCAAAGTGCCTTGAAATGAAGAATTGCAAGCACACAAGTTTGGAAATCCAATGAAGAATTCAGCGTAATTAATTGGCTTACAGTCCTTCAAATCCTGTAATCTTAAACAGTTCAAGTACCTTGATTAATTTACTGCAAATCATATCATGTAAAATTTTTGACTTTTTCCTTTAAAAAAACACACAATGAATTAAAATCATAATATTGGTTTTCAGCACTGAGCTTTCAATTTCTCAGAACTCTCCTTGCTTTTTATGGTACTGCTTTCCCACGGGATTTTAGGTGCATTTCCCAGAACTTTGCTTGACCATATCCAGTTTCAGAAGCTTGCAAATTTTTGCTTCAGGTTGTCTCATCTATAATCTGGGGATCAGATGGTCAAGCCAGTAAAATGAGACAAGGACTAGAAGAAATAAATTTACAACTTAGCAGCACCCTCAAACCATCTAAAGAAAAACCTCAAATACCACTCCCTACAGGAATGAGTTTAGCTGCCAAGTTCCCCATGAGTTCCCAAGTGAAGATATTTGGCAATGTGGAAGGTTGGTGTCACCCAAAACAGATGAGGAGTGATAATTCAGCTGTGCAGCTGATTTTTGCTGACCCCTGACAGTCAAATCACCCCCTTAAAAAGGTAAAGGTAAAGGGACCCCTGTCCATTAGGTCCAGTTGTGGCCGATTCTGGGGTTGCGGCGCTCATCTCGCTTTATTGGCTGAGGGAGCCGGCATACAGCTTCCAGGTCATGTGGCCAGCAGGACTAAGCCGCTTCTGGCAAATCAGAGCAGCGCACGGAAACGCCGTTTACCTTCCCACTGGAGCAGTACCTATTTATCTACTTGCACTTTGATGTGCTTTCGAACTGCTAGGTTGGCAGGAGCAGGGACCGAGCAATGGGCGCTCACCCCGTCGCGGGGATTCGAACTGCCAACCTTATGATCGGCAAGTCCTAGGCTCTGTGGTTTAACCCACAGCGCCACCTGCGTCCCTTCTAATCACCCCCTTAGGATGCAGTAATAAAGAGGTGTTCTTAACGCCTCCTATTTCACAGTGGAAAGGGGAAATGTGGCAATGACGAAGCAAATACTTAGCAATACTTAGCCTTAATAAATTATATTGAGAATCTGTTTACAAAAACAGTACTTTAGGAGGGGGAAACACAAGGCAAAGTCTCAGTAAGGCACAACCTTTATTAAGAAAAATGCCACACAGAGTAGAAGCCAGCTTTCAAGTTCTCCAGAACTGCTTAGGCTGGAAGTTAGAACCACAGTGAAGGAGGAGGTGGAGGAGGCACAAGAAAGGGAGAGGAATTGCTGAGCATGATGTTGAAGCTGCAGAGTCTGCAGATAGGGGTGCAGGAGGTGGTAGGCAGACCATGTTTGGCTCTGAAAGGTGCAAAACAGTGTTCAGGTTGCACTGAGGACTGCCAGAACAAAGAAACAATGATGGTTGTTCCCCTGTACTGTTGGAAAACAGAGAATCTAGCAGTTATTTGGATGTGTCTTCGGGACTGAAGAGGACATAGAGGATCCATCTGAGGCAGGAAGCAGAAGAGAAATGAGGCGACACACATTTATGTGTATCTGTTTGTTTTATGCGTATCTATATGGGACGCGGATGGTGCTGTGATCTAAACCACTGAGCCTAGGGCTTGCTGATCAGAAGGTAGGCAGTTCAAATCCCCGCAACGGGGTAAACTCCACTTGCTCCGTTCCAGCTCCTGCCAACCTAGCAGTTCGAAAGCACGCCCAAACAGTGCAAGTAGATAAATAGGTACCGCTCCAGTGGGAAGGTAAATGGTGTTTCCATGTGCTGCTCTGGTTTCGTCAGAAGCGGCTTAGTCATGCTGGCCACATGACCTAGAAAAACTATCTGCGGACAAACATTGGCTCCCTCAGCCAGTAAAATGAGATGAGCACCACAACCCCAGTTGTTCGCGACTGGACTTAACTGTCAGGGGTCCTTTACCTTTACCTTTCATGTTCGTTTTATTTATTGCATTTATACACAGCCTTTCTGCCAAAGCCCCCAAGGCGGTTTACAATGTTAAAATGCTAACACAAATAAATGATACAAGACTTTGTGAATTGAAAGTGGAGACGCTATATGTACTTTGTTTGTTTTGCAAATAATAAAATATTCTGTCTGTCTGTATGTATATATACAGCCATACCTTGGTTGACGAATGCCTTGCAATGCGAACGTTTTGGCTCCTGAACGCCACAAAGTGAGTGTTCTGGTTTGTGAATGTTCTTTGGAACCCGAACATCTGGCTCGGCTTGCACGGCTTCCGATTGGCTGCAGGAACTTCCTGCAGCCAATCGGAAGCCACACCTTGGTTTCTGAATGTTTTGGAAGTCAAACAGACTTCTGGAAATACACACACACACACACGTGTAAAAGTTGCACCTGACAAAGGCAAGGGGAGAGGGCACAGGCCCTGCCTCTCTCGCTCTCTCCTTCCTTTTCACAGGGCAGTTGTGTCAGTTTGCACTGTGTGAGGAGGGGACTGTTTGACACATTTCCTCTCTTCTTCCTTGTCACAGGGCAGACCCCTTTGGCCCTGGGAAGGAAAGGAGTCAGTCCAACTCCAGCAGGCCCTGATGTTGCCCTAGCAACAATATACTCCATGACTGTGCTTGTCTATCTGTTTTTGCACCCTTTGCTGTGTGAATTTGACAACGGTTGCCTTTGTAGATTTCCTGGTAAATTTTACTAACATGTTGCTTTGCAGAAACTGGAGAAAACTGAAGCAGGAAAGACACCCCACTGCCGGTAAGATAACATTCAGAGTTTGCCCCACGGTTTTGTAATGCCTAACAAAATTCTTTTGTTTTGGGTCTTTTGGTGAGCACACAAAAGAACAGAATGACCTTATCAGAAATGGGGAAAACATGAGTGTGAGGATTTATTTTGCATGGTATATCTATGTAACTGTTTTTGGCTGGTGGAACAAGAAGGCATTTACCATGCACCATTCAGAATATTGCCCATAAACTGTTATGTAATTATGGACCTGGTCAAAGAGGGAGGGACCTTCAAGCTTTCTGGACATAAACTCTGATATTGCTCTAAAAGCATAAAATAAGGATTGACTGCAATACCACATATGCATATTTACTCAGAAGGACAATCCAACCAAGGTCAGTAGAACTTATTCCCAAGTAAGAGGCTTTAAGATCGTATCCTAATGGTGCAATTGTACATGTCTACTCAGAAATAAGTCCACAGTGGTGCTTACTCCCAAGTATAGCACTGAGGCCTTTCCGCTGAAATCTTGGTTTAGGAATCACAAGCTTGGAAAACACAACATACGTTATGTGCAGTTTATTTGCTTCCCAGTTACGTTGCCTTTCAAACGTGCTGCCCTCATAATTTAAAGCTTCTACCTGAAAACATGACAGGAAAATGACTTTTAAAAATGCAGAAAGATTTTCCAGGAAGCTACAAAGCACAACAGAAGTTTGGCAATGGCATACGGCCTGAATCCTTCTCCTTACGGTACCATAATAGGAAAAAGCAAGTTATTATACTGCTAATCTTTATTATCTGCCATCAACTCTCGGCTAAGCCATTCTCTCACAGCTCTTCCCATCCATAAAACTGTATAGGAGACACTGCTTTGTATCATCTTCTAAGATTTTGACATTTTGAGGTGAGGAGTGCCTGGTGCTCTGTCTTAAGTAATAAATAACTTTAGATAAGAGTCTATTGTGGCTGAGTATGATGGTAACACACTATTGTGTTTGGACAGGGAGGAGGGGAAGCTTTTATTACTTGCATCCTGACCAATATAATGCTGGGAGTTCATTTGCCATCCTCTGGGCTTTTTCTTTCCAACTTCTTTTGAAGTTAAGCATGTTTTGGTGTTGCTGTCAGTCTGTTCAGGAGTCCTGTCTTCCTGCCAATGCAGATCATCTTATATTTGTGAATGGTGTGTTGCTGTTCTTAAGCTAGCTAGCTCTCTTTAAGACATCTTTTTGCACACATTTGTTTTTAATCCTCTGGTACCCAAGGGTAATTAACCCAAGCAATGTTGACATGCAGCCATGGATTTTATTAGCGCTGGGATCAATGCTTTGCTCTTTAAGTGCTTTGCAGTTTAAGAAATGTGGGGTGCTTTTACTGAAGAGATTGAAAGGTTTTGTTTTTAGTTTTTGTAAGTTGAGTTGCTAGACGGAAGAAAAGTGTCTTCATGTTCCGTTTGCTGTGGCACTTTGGATTTCTGTACAGTTGCTGCAGATCTCTGTGGATTGACAAAATACATATAACGCAGCGTTGATATTGATGATACTTGTAACTAATTCTGAATTAAACAGAATCGGCAGTATACATTGTGGTAACTTGTTTAAAATGCACTTTCCTGCTGGGCTTTTAGCTATTTTATATTGACATGCTATGTACACAAACATCCTAAGTCCCCTCAGGCCTGAAAAATGTTTCAAGCTGTAAGGCTTTAAGAGAACTTATAATTTTCTGTCATAAATTACACAGTGTAAGAATCTGAGATTTTAAGCATAGAATAATGGAATTATAGAGTTGGAAAGGTTCTAGAGAGTCATCTAGTCCAACCCCCAGCAATGCAGGAATCTCAACTAAATCATGCATGACAGATGGCCAATTAGCCTCTGCTTAAAAACCTCCAAGGAAGGAGAGGCCACCACCTCTCATAGGAGTCTGTTTCACTGTTGAACAACCCTTACTGTCAGAAAGTTCTTTCTGATGCTTAGTTGGAATCTCCTTTCTTGTAACTTGAATCCATTGGTTCGGGTCCTAGCCTCCGAAGCAGGAAAAAACAGGCTCGCTCCATCCTCCATGTGACAGCCCTTTAGATATTTGAAGATGGCTATCATATCTCCTCTCAGTCTCCTGTTCTCCAGGCCCAACTCCATCAACCGTTCCTTAGAAGGCTTGGTTTCCAGTCTCTTGATCATATTGGTTGCCTTCCTCTGCACATGTTTCAGCTTGTCAATATCTTTCTTAAATTGTGGTTCCCAGAACTAGACACAGTTCTCCAGGTGTGGTCTGACCAAGGCAGAATAGAGCAGGACTGTAACATCCCTTGATAATAATAATAATAATAATAATAATAATAATAATAATAATAATAATAATTTATTATTTGTACCCTGTCCATCTGGCTGGGTTCAACAGCCACTCTGGGAGGCTTCCAACAAAGATTAAAAATACATTAAAATGTCACACATTAAAAACTTCCCTGAACTTCCCTTCAGATGTCTTCTAAATGTCAGGTAGTTGTTTATTTCTTTGACATCTGGTGGGAGGGCGTTCCACAGGGTGGGCGCCACTACCGAGAAGGCCCTCTGACTGGTTCCCTGTAGCTTTGCTTCTCGCAATGAGGGAACCGCCAGAAGACCCTCGGTGCTGGATCTCAGTGTCCGGGCTGAACGATGGGGGTGGAGACGCTCCTTCAGGTATACAGGACTGAGGCCGTTTAGGGCTTTAAAGGTCAGCACCAACACTTTGAATTGTGCTCAGAAACATATTGTGATCTGGACACTATAGTTCTGTTGATGCAGTCTGGAACATTATTAGCATTTTTTTTGCCGCTGCATCAAACTGTTGACTCATGTTAAACTTGTGGTCTACTAAGACCTCTAGATCCTTCCCACATGGACTACCGGCAATCCAGATGTTTCCCATCTTATATTTGTGCAGCTAGTTCTTCCTGCCTAAATGCAGAGCCTCACATTTGTCCCTATTGAAATCCACACTTGGCTATGATGCTCACTGGGTGGTCTTGCTCAAGTCACAATCTTGCAGCCTAGCCTATCTCAAAGGGTTGTTGAAAGGCTTAAATGCTCATAGAAAGACCAATATATTAATGGAACAAGTGCCTTAGCATTATAGAAAAACTTTGATGTTTCTCCTGAGATGAATGGTTGACAGGCGCCTATAAATGTACATTATATACTGCCAAATTCACACGGCAAAGGATGCAAAGACATGCTGCAGCTGGGTAATATACAATATTGGTCATACTGTACTCAGAGTAGATAACTGATTTCAGTGGGTCTGAGTATGACTTAGTTGGAGTTCACTTCCACCACACATGCACCAAATACAGGGTGCTAATCTTGAAGTGAGACGAATGCGTATCAACACACACAAATGTGTGGAACTGAATCCACATGTTCTCAAAGAACAGATTTTTTTCCAACATTGTCACCAGACATCATGGATTACAGGATTCTCTTCCATGCTTTACTCTCCAAGTTATTTTCGTTCTGAAGCCAATGAAATACATAACAGTGTATGTGTCCCATTTTCCTTTTAACCCATGGACATTGTATAAGCTCCAGAATTGTTATAAATATTTGGTCATTTGGCTCTGGACACATTACTGGTGCCCCTGCCAATAGTGTTTGAAGCCATGTGCATATGACATGGCACCACAGTTTTAAGAAGGATATTGACAAGCTGGAACGTGTGCAGGGGAGGGCGACCAAGATGATCAAGGGTCTGGAAACCAAGCTTTATGAGGAAATGTTGAGGGAGTTGGGTATGCTTAGTCTGGAAAAGAAAAGACTGAGAGGAGATATAATAGGCATCTTCAAATATCTGAAGAGCTGTCACATGGAGGATGGAGCAAGCTTGTTTGCTGAGGCTTCAAGGGGTAGAACATGAACCAATGGATTCAAATAGCAAGAAATGAGATTCCAACTAAACATTGGGAATAAGTTTCTGACAGTAAGAGCTGTTCGACAGTCAAATGGGCTCCCTCAGAAGGTGGTGGCCTCACCATCCTTGGAAGCTTTTATGCAGATGTTATGTGGCCATCTGTCCAGGATTCTGTAGCTATGATTCCTGGATTGTTGGGTCCTTTCCAACTCTTGGAAAGATACACAATTTGTATCTGCCTTGTAATTTTTGAGAAATACAGCTGCTGGATGTACGGATGTACTTCCCCTCAAACCAGCTTCCATCTGATTTGAAAATGTAAGGCACATTCACTTCATGATGAAACTGTGATGTATACACTCGAGACTGCTTTGACACATGTGCAAATGCCAGCTGCGAGAATAGGCGTTTTCCAGTGGGGTGGGTGGGGGGTAGCAGGTGTAGTTGAAACCAAACAGGCAATGCATATTGGGTGAAGTCAACCTTACTGCGTTCTAAGTTGCTAACCTGTACATAGCCTTTGAGAATGAGAAGCAGACCATGTTGCATGAAACTCAAAAAACAAAAACAAGTTAACTCCCTATTGCTGGGGACAATCTCCATCCTTGGCCACGAACCTCTCCTTTGTTGTTACCAATGGCTCTGCTACATTCCTCTCACCCCACAGTCCCCATTCCTAAATACCTATCTGTTAGAAACGCAACGATGCCAGCTTTCAGATAAGAAAAGGGAAATGGGGACAGGGGCTGGGGAGGAAAGGAACGGTGAAGGCTGGAGTGATCGGGGACAAGGGATCAGAAAGGTGCACTTTCTGCTTGCAGCAGGTGCAAACCTTCCTTCAGCATGGAGGCATATTTTGCTAACTCTGCCCTATACTCCCCACCCCCCGCGATGCTAATCCCACCTTCCTTGCGTGCAACGCTTACTCTAAAGGTATTCTCCCGAAGAAGCAGTGATTCCTTTGGTACCGATTCGTCCCCCGCCTCCTGTCTTTCGACCCTGGGTCCCTCCCACCGCCGCGTCCCTCCGATCCCCCCCGGTTAAGGTGGAAGGGGATGGCCAAAGCCACCTTAAAGAAAGCCTCGGGCAAGGCGGGCGCACACGGCGCTGCGGACCCCCGAAAGCCCCACCGGGAGCCGGCGGCCCCTTCCTTGCCGCTCTCCCGGAAGCCGAGCTGCCGACTGAGGCAGGGGGCGAAGAAGAACGCGAGGAAGCGAGGAGGCGACCACGGGGGCTGGGTGGGCGGGGGAAGCGGCTGGGCGGGCAGCCCTCCTCCCGCCATTGGTGGGCGCCCCTCTCTCCCGGGGAGCCCGAGGAGGCGCCGATTGGCTGCCGGCGCTTGTCAGTCGGCGAGGGCCGAGTTCCATTGCTGGCTGGGCGTGCGGCGTGAATCGCTGCTGCTGCTGCTGCCGCGGCGGCTGGTGCAGCTGCGGGGAGAGCGGGGCTGGCGGCGGCGGCGGAGGGAAAAGGGATGCTGGCGGAATGGGCGGCCGGGCAGGAAAGCGGCGAGCGGGAGCCGGAACTCCGCTGAGAAGCGTCCGCGCTGCTGCTGCTGCCAGTCAAGGGAAGGACGTGAGCCGAGCCCCGCTGGTGAGGTTTGGCGCCGGGCAGGCTTCTTTCTGGGTGTGTGTTGTGGCGTGTGTGTGTATGTGTGTGTGTATTGTGGCTGTGCGTGAGGGGCAGGATCTCCCCGCGCAGCATCCGTTGTTGGAAGGGCTGGACTCGGGCGGCGCAGGGCAGGGGATCGGCCGCCGCCGGGCAGGGCTGGGCTGGGCTGGGGGGCATTGAGCAAGATGCCTGGGCGAGGGGCGAGCGCGGCTGAGCGGCATGGGCGCCTGGAGGGCTTGGGCGCACTTGGCGGGGCAGAGGCGCCCTGCCGCCTCCGGAGCATCGCTCTGGTGCTCGGATGCCCTTCAAGGAGGCTTCGCCGGCAGCCGGAACGCGAGGACGAAGGAGCATGCAGGAAGCCCCGCAGATGGAACTTTATTGGCCTAATTAAAAGAGGATTTGCATGGTGAGGGGAAGCGCGGATTGGCAAGGCAATGCCCTGGGCGCAGGTTGCTGGAGAGCAAGAGAGGTTGCTTGCTTTGGGGTTCTTTTTGCTTCTTGCAAGCGAAACTTCAGCTGGAGCCCGTGGCCTGGCGGGCTTTGCCCCGCAGCCCATGCCCGAAGTTGAGGAGGTGAGCCCTTGGACTGATCTCTCCTAGCAGCTTCGAGCTCCTGAGACCTTAGGGTGAGTCAGGTAGGCAGCCGCCCAACTCCTTCCCTGCCCACCTCTGCCTTGGTTCCAATACCTATAGATCCACCGTGTGGATGCCAGGCTTTGGGTTCAGCTCGCCTACTTTTCTGGAGCTTTTCCCGTGTGTGAGAGAGTACTACTGGAGGCGTGTGTTTGGCTGGGGGTTGGTGGAGAAGAGCAAGCTTTTGTTTTCATGTCTGAGCGAGAGAGTTGAGAAGTCCAGTGGCTCTCAGCTGTGAACTGTCAGTTCCCCACAATGGGATGCCGGATTATTTGCCAGCCTGCACTGTTTGACTTCCAAAGTGTATTGATGTCAGGGCAGCTGTTACTTTGCTTTTTTCCCTCCCAAATAAGATGCAGGGATTTATTTATTTATTTTAAAAGACAGATTGCCAATTAAGAAAACAGCGTTAACCTTCTGTTTTTGTAACCATCTCCGCAGGGGACTGGGTTTGATTTTATTCTCCCACAGAAATTGCGTTAAATGAAAAGGGCTTTTTTTGTTCCCAACTCTGCTGATGGCTAATGCTGGTTGGTTGGTAGATTTGGAACCTTGCAACTTTGGGAAGTGGATGGGATGACCCATTGATGCTTGTTCCTTAATAGTTTTTTTGAGGATTATTATTTTTAAAAGAAGAACTCCATGAATATGAATCCTAGAGGAGGTAATGGTGTTAGTCTGTTGTAGCAACGTTGAAGAAAGGGTCTTGTGGCACCTTTTGAAAAGCTAACTGATCTTGTGGTATAAGGTTTCATGGACGAGAAGTCGCTTGCTATCCTATACAAAAGTAAGTCTGTGAGGTTTACTCTCAAGTAAATGTGCATTGGATTGTGGCTGCAGCCATATGTATCCTCTTGAATATAACAGAGTGGGTTGCTTGTAGCCATAAAACCTTTTGGCATGATACATTGTAAGTCTTAAAGATACATCAGAACTTTTCCTGTTTTTTCATTAGAGATATGCAACCTAATATTAAGCAGTTTTTCTCAGAAGTAAGGTGAAGTAATTCAGTGACACGTCAGTCGCCTGTTTGTCTTCTCGTGGTTCTTTGAGGGGTAAAAGCAATACAGAAATGAAGCAGAAAAAGCTACTCTGTGCATACTGAGAAAGAGCCAGCTAGTGGTCAAAAGACACATGCCCAAGAGCTACTTAAAGAGAATAGCAACTTGGCTGAGATTTTGGTTGCAGAAAGTTTATTACAAAATCCCTGACCTTGACTTGCGGATACTAATGTGCAGTGCTGCTCTTGGCATGTTTACTCATGTTTCAGTTGCATTGGGGGGGGTTACTTCTTTGTAAGCGTGGTTAAGATCACAGTATTAAATTCTTCCAAACCTTAGGTCTCACCAGATGAGTTCTGGATTTACTGGGATGTGTTGTTTCTTCATGAAGACTGGAAGCAATAAAACAAAGCCAAACTTCAGCTTATCCAGTGGTCTAATATGTTGCTCTGTTGGCTCCAATCTTTTACACACTTCCTAGGGAGTAAGCACCATGGACCTCAGTGGGAACTTACTCCTGAGTAAATATGCACAGGCTTGAGCTGCAGACCATTACGAACACTAGATTCTGAATTGGTTAGTAGTGTTTTGTTATTTAGCATGCATTGGTTGTTCGCATATCTTTCTTAAAAAGGAACGACTCCATGATGCAAAACATTAACTCTCTAATAGAGCAGTAGCTAACCCTCATAATTACGAGAGGGATCTTTATTTTTATTTTTTATGGTGCTTAATGCTTCTAAATTTTCTGAAGCATTGTGCCACTGATGTAATTAGCAGCCAAACACCAACACATTGGGGAAAGTGTAGCATATCTATGATCTTCCATCTGATGTAGAGTCTAATCTACATACCATTCTAATGATTTGTTAAATAATGGATTGTGATCTGCAGATACCTTGGCCTTATTAATTGAAAGCCAGTGGTGGAATGGTAGGGAGACTGCTCAAATATTTAAGATGGTATTTTGTTCTGCTAAAACCATCTGGTTCCCTGTGGGCATTTTTAGCTCTGAAAAAGTCTCACATAGTTTAGAAGTCTAGGAATGTGCCATGTTGCTTATGCAACCTTCTTCTCTAACACACATGAATTCTCTTCTCTGTTTCCAGGTTGTACTATCCACACTTTCCCTTGATGTCTGAACTGGGTAAACCATGGTTAGCACTCACTAATAATTCATGTTTTGCAAACCGACCTCAAACCATGGTTTCAAGTTGTGCTTTGTTTGAGTGTTAGCACCAATCATATTTTACTTGATTCAGACTTGGATGCTACATTGGAAAGCTGTGGTTAGGGCAACTTAGAAATGGATGAGTAATTGAAGTATCAGGGAGGGGGAAGAGGAAGGCATGTTTAAACCCACAATACACTCCCAGACCTCCAAAACATGGTGCAACCTGGGTTACTGTGTCTTGGTTGGATGCACAAATCCATTCATAATAGTTGAAAAACTAATGGGAAGTTAATGAAAGCTACATATTGACACCAGTGGGCTTTAGAATACTTAATCCTTCGGTCAAATCAGGTTGTCATTAACAGCATGTTTGTGTTTTGCACTAATAAGCTTTTATAGCTGAATTGTAAATATTAAGGGTAGGTTTTAATACTCAGTGCTTTCCTTGGTCCCCATAAAACACAAATCTGCCCTGCAATGCACTTATCAGAGAAAAATATATTTACTTTCAGGAAACAGAACTGAAATGGTACTTTATCAGATTTATGATTTTTTGTCATATGGTGCTAGAAAAGTGTTAAACTGATGCGATGCAGCTAATGAAATCTATTTAAGATTTTTTTCGGTAGCTAGGTACATTGCAGAGAACTGTGTGCAGTTTGTTCTGTTCCTACTTAGTGCTTTCATTCTAGTTTTTCTTGACCTATACCACTGGGTGCAGTCAGTGTCAATTTTTTCAAGCGGTTTAGTGACATAGACAAATGCTGTTTTGTCAAAAGGCAAGGTTGAAACCCCCAAACTGATTTTCCTTGTGCCTTACATTGTATATTGGGGCTTCTATCCATTGTTCATTTGATTCCTGCGTACTCACTTGGGAAATCCTATTTACTTCAGCGCAATTATTCATCTGATTAGAAATATAGGAAATCTCCCTTATTTTTATTGTACTGCCTTACCTCTTAAGCTACTGGTCCTCTGGGCAGCTATTGCATTTGGAATTACAAAATAATGGGTTGTCAACAATGCTAGCCCTACTTGGAGTAAACCCATTAAAACTAAGGGGCCTAAGTTAGGCATGTGTATTAATTTCAGTGGGTCTGCTCTGAGTAGGACTAGCATTGAAAACTACTTGGTGCAAATAAGAATGATATTATAAGAATAAGAATAAAATCAAAGCAACGTAAAAGTAATTCATAACACAGAAGCTTCCATTTCAAAGGCCTGATGAAAGGGGCATTTCTTTGCCCTAAATGAAATGGATCTGGTAGGGAGCCAGCCCTTAAAAGACCATGTGCAATGCAGATACGTCAAATAACTAAGGCACACCAAGTTCATTGAGGCTTACTCCCTGGTAATAAGCCACAGGACTGCTACCTCAGTGTATGGTATTGTTATTTTAATGGATCAAGAACTTTTTTTTACATTATTACAATCTTTTGTGTTCAAATTGTTGAATACACCAAACTTAACCACAATAAACTGTAAATGCTACTACTACAGAATAACTATTTTTTTAAAAAAAATAACAATAAAAATGACTCAACTACCACAGGACATATTTGCCATATTTTTTGTGTTTTGTCTTTGCATTAAAATATGAAATGTCAAAAAGAGCATTCAGTTTCCATTCTGCCTTTCAAAATGGTAGAAGAAATATATAAGTTCCTTCTGAAAATATATTTGAATCCTATTGCCGGGATAATTAGCAAGCTACTATATTTCTTTGAAAAAGAAACTTCCTCATTTTCCTCATTGCACGAAAGGGATATAAACAATTAATTTATGTATGTGTTCGGCTTTTTTAAAAAATGGAATGAAACAGTCTTTTTGCAAATGCCAACCTGCTGCCTGATTTAATTGCCCAAATAAAGATTATATCACAGCACTAAAATCTCAGTGGTGAAATTGGCAGCAATAAAGTGACTTACATGGATACAGCAGGAGAAAACAAAGCCCTTAAATATTGTGTTTGTATACAACAGGTTGAACTACTAAAGTGGTTTTTAAGAACTGCAGAGGTGTTCTTCTTGTTAATTTAGTAATTTTATGAACCCTTCAAAATTGCGTTCTGACTGACATGGGAAAGTTACTCTTCTCCTTGAACTAAACTTAATTGGTGACATCTATGTCTCCCATTGAAATTATGTTTTTATAAATGCACATTTTTCAGGCACTCAGCAGACCTCCCAGGGGCTACCAAGGCAACCAAGAGACGAAACTACACTGATCTGTCAGTTGCTGCCTTACATCTTCCAAGTTACTTGATGGTTTTCTTTGGGACATGCATACATTATCCTTCATTTGCATGAAGGGACTTTGATCTTGGTTAGAAGAACATTTTCCTAATTTCTCTGATGCCCTCCCACCACCACCTAGTCTGAGGTCTGGATTCTTCATCCAAGTCTCTCCACATACACCAAGACAGGTGTTTCGATGCATAACCATGTAATGGCTTCCAAAATCAGTGCACAACTCAAAAACACCAGCTGGACAATTATTATCTAGTAGTCTCAATCCCCAGAAAGAGGGGAAACCCAGAGTATATGAAGGTTCTGGAGACTGACGCCATTGTAGTATTGCTACCTATTTGTTCTATATTATTGTCTTCAGTGTGTTTTGACAAACTAAATTCTTTATCATTCTTCTTAGAGCAGGGGTGGGGAACCTTTGACCTTTCAGATGTTGTTGGACTTCAGATGTTTCTGTCCAGCCCATCCAGCTCAGCCAGTGGCCAGATATGACAGGAGTTGTGGTCCTGTGCTGTCGAGAGGGCCACAGATCCCCCACCCCAGGGTTAGAGAATTGGTCTCTCTGTTACCATCTTCTCTTAGCTGACAATGTTGGTGATGGCCCATTTTGCCTTAAGTGACTTGAGTTCATCATATCTAAGAGAACATATCCATCCCTTTGTCCCATCACAACCTGGAAGACCAACTGGAAATACCCTGTTATGTTTACAAGCCATACACCAAGCTGCAATGGCATTTATTTGTATTCCACCTTTTCCCAAAGAATGGATTCAAGATGGCATATATAGCAAAGCCATGCACCCCCTAGATGATGTAGTCATTTATATTTATAAAAAATATAAATTTTTAAATTTTGCAAATACAGTTTTAATCAATATCAATAACTATATCCTCTAGGGTCCTGGACTTCACTGGAAGTTTCTTATGGCTTTCTTAATGAGACAATTTGTTAACTGATAGACAAGATGCCCTAAGTAGTTGTTTCTTTGCTATTGTTGATCTTCCCTTGCAAAGGCCAGCGGCTGGGGAATGTTGAGCAGTTTCTGTTGTGAGTTGTCAACTCGGGAGACAAATACAAAAGGGCCCTTTGGCAGGCAAAGGGGCCTAGGAAGGTTTTCCCTGTTGTAAATTTGAAAACCACCACTCTAGAATGTAGGAAACAGTGCTAAAAGTGAGGTTTTGACATTTTGGAGAGGCTGGGCACCTCTTCCGCTCATGGGCATCTATGGCTGACCCCTTATCCAGTTTCTATTGCTACAGGCAAGAAAGCATTTTTTCATTTCCGTTGGAATTCCACAGTATTTTTACACGAACATTTCTTAACAAAGAAGCAGAGGAAGCAAAGTTAGGGTCGCAAATTTGTTTTCCAGGAAACCAATTAGTTCAGTGTGACAGAAGAAAGCGCTGATATTCAATCAGGAAGACATTACAAATAGATTGTCTACCTAAAGCTGTGTCTTTCAGGAGTGCTTCTGAGCTGAGCCAGGGAGAAAGGAAGGATGGGAAGAAAGTCTTTGTTCCTAATTATGAGGCTATGTCTCTAAAAAATATAATTAGACAGAGGGCTGGCTGTGCAGCCCAATTCTATGCATGTTTACCCATAAATTAGTCCCATTATCTTCAATGGAGCTGACTTGCTAGCAAGCGTGTTTTAGAATGGAATGCTTAGGAATAATACTGTCCATTCAAGGCATGTCCAGCAAGTAAGGCTGCAGTCTTTACTGGCATAATTGGTAGACCAATTACTATGCTTTTGTTGTCTAATCAAGGGCACATTTTAATCACTGGGCTGAAAAGGAAGGACACATTTGTTTACTTTGAGACCATTTGAGGTTTTGCCATGGAAATTAAAATTAAAATGCTTAAGAGAGTTGTTTTCTTCTCACCATTTGTGGTGTCTTATAAAATAAAAACAATGCACCATAATAACTTGGCCAGCCTTGGATTCTATCCATCTTGACTTTGTGTGTGTGTGTGTGTGTGTGTAAGAGAGAGAGAGAGAGAGATGCCTCTGGCTGTGGTAATTCTCCCATCTATCCTCCTTCAGCAATAGTGGGTGGGTGGCTTTTCCAAGTGTCACCCATGGCTAGTGCTACTTAACCTGAGAGGCAAAATAGGTGAAATGATGTAGCTAAGTTGTAGTTCATCTCCCTTGTATGCAGAAGTTCCCAGATTCAATCCCCAACATTGCCAGACAGGACTGGGAAAACAACCCTGTCCAAATATCCATTTCCAGTCTATGTGGATAGTATTGCGTTAGTTAGCCCAATGGTCCGCATCAGTATATAAAGCTGCTTTCTGTTTCTGTGCTCTAGCTTGTTTGAATAAGAGGCTTCTGCAAGCCTCTGCTAATGTTTTTCAGGAAGAGTTTTTGTTGATGCTATCCTTTTGTTGACTCATTTCCACTTCAGTGCTAAACCTGCTGTGGAGCACATTCGGATTCTAGGTTGAGGGTGTTATGCTAACTTGCAACAAATGAGTACGTAATTTTTTTTTTTTGCCATAGCGGTAGGAATGATTGGAGGATTCAATCTTTCATTGCTGATCCACCCCTCCTGGACTAATGTGTACATAGGAATGTGGTCATCCAGCAACTTTGGCACTTCTGGGATGCTCCATGTTTTCTGTTCACATGATCACGTTTAGAAATGCATCTTCTGGGAGAAAAATGTGCTTAGAAATTTAAATGTCAATTTTCATGTAGATTGTGTGTGTGTGTGAAAAGAAGCAGCAAATAATGCTGAAGTAATGTACATGCAGAGTGGGGCAGTCTTATAGGTGAGTGCATGCAAAAGTGATATGAACTACAAATAGACTATTTCATCCATCCCTAGTAGATTCCTGTTTATGGTCACGGGAGCTTAGATACATGCAATAGAGATGTCCTCTCTGCACTCAGAGGGTGGTGTATAATTTTCATGAAAGAGATAGGGGCCAAAAATAGATTGAATCAACCATCCTTCTGATTTCATATATATATATATATATATATATATATATATATATATGCACACACATACATATTTTAACAGTGCAACACATCTCAGAAATAAGTATAAAGTGGGAGTAGGATTGTACCCTAAAGCCTGTAACAGCTGCAGATTTGTTCAATTAGAAGATGGTCAACATAATGGAATTTTTATATCCATCAAAAGTCTCAAGTGGGAGGAGATGAGAGAGACAAGATCATCTCTGAAACACATTTAGAAGCCTCAGAAATTTTTGCAAAGGCTCATTTGGCAGCTTCTATCCTATTATAATCCAAATCCTTTTACTCTGTCCTCTATTTCACGTTGCTAATCGTAGCTCCATTGTGTGGAATATTATTTACAAAATGACAGATGTGCTGATTTTGGATCAACTTTGAATGATGGAGTACTTGAATGCAGGACCTGCTGTCAGTGCTGAATTTAAGCTCACTGTTTTCAGCTCCACTTGGGAGCTTGTAGTTGGGACCTCCTGAATGGAATAAATTTTAGGGGGGCAGCTGCAAGCCCTACTTCTGGCAGGGATCAGCTGCACTCAGGAATCAGTCCTAGCTGGGCTTGCTTCTGAGGCCAGATTTAAAAGACACCAAATGCAAGAACAACTGAGAATCTATTTCAAGGTTTCTGATTGTTGCTTTTGCAGTAGTTATTTTACCTGCCCTACAGCTGATATGTGTGGCTGGTGGGCATAGCTGAGGGAAATTGTCCCACAGGCTGAATTAGAACCCCTGGCGGGCCTAATTTGACCCATTGACTGGATGTTCTCCAGCTACTTATGTTCCTATGTTTCTAGATTCCAGGATAAGCAAAGTCAAGGGTTAGGGGATACTCTTAAATTAGCTGAAGGAATGTGTAGGTGACATTTGAACTGGGAAAGGTATTATCTTGTAAATGGTAGTAATGCACATAAAATGGACAGGAGTAAGATACTTAAGTGGTGATTCATGTGCTTTAAAATGCATGTGTGATTTTGCTTTGGCTAAAGAATTGGAGGCATAGCATGTTGGGGCTCATGCACACGGCATCCATATAAATGACTAAATTAAAGGAGGATGAATAATTAGGTTGATCATGCAGTCATTGTGTTCTCCTTTGATTCCGTAAGCTTTGTGATGACTGAAGAAATAGGCAGAACTCTTCAAACATTTCAGTGAATATCAACATCTTTCAGTCTCGTTATGCGTTGATTCAGCTTAGTTGCTTTTGCGGTTAATTTTACTTTAAAATATGAAACAATGTATCAAAAATACCCACCTGTTTGCAAATGACATTACATGTTAAAACAAAACACATCAACCTCAAAGTAAACTACCTAACAAAAAATCAGAATACCCTCTACCCTATTGAGGTTCTTTGCTATTTTTCTACCAGAGAAGAGTTATGTTTTCATTTCCTTACTTTAGACACTTAAAAATAATAATCCAATTTCTTATCTTTATAGCTAATGTCAACCCAAAGGTAGCAACAGCTGCTTTCCCTCCACTGCAAAACAGAATAGAATTCTATCAGGCTAGAATATCATTAAATATAATTCCCATCCTCAGTCAACTTAACCCTGAGCCCCAAAGCTGACTGAATGAGAGGCTTTACTACAATTTCAAAAGGCACCTGGTCGTGGTAGAGAAAAGACATGGCAGAATCCAAGCACTGGGGAAAATGAAATGCCCAGATCGTATTCTATCAAGAGTAGAGTTGGGGGCAGAAATCTGATTTGGTTCCCTTTTTAAGGCAAGCCTACCTGATATGCACTTCCTGAAACAATACACAAACTGAAATACAGTTCTATCTTTCACAGTTCAAACTTATTCAAATGCTGCTGTTATCCAATAGAAAATGCGTACAAAAATACAAATGGGGAAAGTGTGCAAGATCCCTTTCTTGGGCAAGATCCCTGAGTGTGTGATTGTGGACCAGATCCAGGCACTCTTGGAGGAAGCTGATTTTCTGGATCCATTTCAAACAGGGTTTAGGCCCAGTTTTGTGACAGAAACTGCTTTATGATCAACTGTATGAAGACCTCTGTTGGGAGAGAATCTGGGGAAAATGTGTTCCCGTTAATTCTCCTTGACCTCTCAGCAGCTTTCAATACCATCAGCCGTGGTATCCTTCTGGAGTGGCTGTCCAAGTTGGAGGTGGGTGGCCCTACTTCCAAGCAGCGGTTCTGGTCCTGCTTGGATGGTCGTTCCCAGAGGGTGATGCCTGGGGAATGCTCTTTGGTCCCGTGGAGCCTTCAATGTAGAGTTCCTCAAAAGTTCGATTTTATCCCCTACCTTATGCTGTTTAACATCTACATGAAACTGCTGAGTTGGAACATCCAGAGTTTTGTAGTACAATGTTAGCAAAATGCTGAGGACATACAGCTGTGCTTTTCCTTTACACCTGCAAGTATGTAAGTGGATGTGCCTCAGTAATGGACTGAATGAGAGCCAACAAACTGATGCTCAATCCAGATAGGCACTGTTAGTGTTAGAATTCCTGCTCCGTGATTGCAGTCATGGGATTGTTGTCTTTCACATGACGTGGTGTGTTTTGACTCCACAAAGTGGGAAGTGACAGAGACAGGATGTTTGTGTTACTGTGTTCCGTGAAGTAGGACTATTGGCCTTTGTTTTTTATCTTTGCTGTCTGATGCTAGAGAGAGAGGGAGCCATGTTGCAGTGCTCCGTGTGTGTTTATATGTAAATAAAGTAGATTAGCCAAAATGCTGAGTTGCTGAGGTCTGTCATGCGAACTGTGAAGACTCTGCAGATCCCTAAGTGTGCCGGTGTCTGTTGGCATCGGTTGCTGTGATGTTCGGGTGGAAGAAAGCTTTTGAAGCTCCCAAACGAAAGACCAGGAGGGAGAGAACATGCTAGTTGGGCATATGTCTCTGCCAGGGTCCTACTCGAGTGTAGGGCAAGCTCCTGACAGCTAGTGGGTGGTTCCCTAGACTGGATGGTTAGGAGGCTGTCTGCTCTTGCTGGGGTTACACTTCTTCTGAAGGAGCAGATACATAGCCTGGGGGTCCTTCTGGATTCTTTGCTGTCACTTGAGGCTCAGGTGGCCTCAGTGGCATGGAGTGCCTTCCATCAGCTTTGTCTTGTGGCCCAGCTGCACCTTTATCTGGACAGGGATAGGTAGGTAAGTGTAGAGCAAGCAGGTCCAGCCTAGTCAATGAAGGCAAAGTCAGAGCAAAGTTCTCTTACATGAAACACAACAGGACCCTGGACAGCTCCAAATAGGTTATGCTGGCTGAAGCTTTTCCCTCCTAACGTACATAGAGAAGGACATATCAGCTGGAATTTTGGGCTGACCAAAGCCTTATTTAATCTGATGTGACGAGGTGTGGCTGGCTTCCTGTTTACCCTCTAGAGCAGTTTTAGGGGGAAGTTTGGGGCGGCAGGGAATGGGAGAGGAAAAAAGGAAGTCCTGCTGAGTGAGCAGAACTCCAGTCTTGCAGCATACATTGCAACCCCTAGTTTAGTTACTAGTGAACTTAAATTACATATATGTGGCAGAATTTTTCTTCAGTTCTTTGCTTCCTATTTGAAAGAGACAATGGAGTTGTTGCCCAGCTTCCTGACTGAGGGTTCAGGTCAAAGTTGTTGAGCTTTTTATAGGAAGGAAAGCCCTGTTATGGGGGGTTCAGAGAGGAGGAAGGTCTGTTTTTGGGGGATGCAGGGTAAAATGTTGAGCTTTTTTAGGGGAACTAAAGTTATTGAACTTCTTTGGGGGGAGCCAGTGACCTACCAGTGATCTACCACAGATGTCCAGTGATCACGATCTACCTATTGGATGTGCCTGATTTAGACCATTTCTCTACCACTATCTATCTATCTATCTATCTATCTATCTATCTATCTATCATCTATCTATCTATCATCTATCAATTGGGTACAGAAAGCAGCAGCACTTCTGTTGACACTACGAAAACTGCATCATACTGAAGAAGTAATCGTATTATATCAATAATAACAGAATATAGATAGTGACAGTGTGGATAACTTTCAAAGAATCTGCTTTTCATTTAAGTAACTGTCACCTGCAATATAATTAAAATATCATTGTACCATAAAAGCCTTTCAATTGGCAAAGTGTTAGTTTTCTTTAGTCGCAGAAGATGGGGTCTGTTTATAATGAATGGTTTGCTTAGAGAGCAGTTATTCAGGGCAGGAGGAGCGATGCTCACCCGGGAAACATATTTGACTGCTCTTTAGATGAAATGAAGATTAATTGAATTGACAGATTTAATCTGGCTGGTACAGGACACAACATTGTCTGGAATGTAACACTGAAGTCAGTGGCATGGGTAGGGAACATTGAGAATGGCCATGGGCTTGTCCCTAAGACATAGTGTAGGGATAATACACAGGACTGACAAAAAGTCGACTTTCCCTCAGGTTTCTGTGGGAATCTGATATGTTGCCATTCTTAGCCAACTAGGAATCAAATATCCTTGTCAACTGGTTGAAAAGCATCCAGAGCATCACTGATAGATCCCAGTCTTCCTTCTGCTGAACTTGGTCTATGTAAGGTAAAGGTAAAGGGACCCCTGACCATTAGGTCCAGTCGTGACCGACTCTGGGGTTGCGGCGCTCATCTCGCTTTATTGGCCGAGGGAGCTGACGTACAGCTTCCAGGTCATGTGGCCAGCATGACTAAGCCGCTTCTGGCGAACCAGAGCAGCACACGGAAACGCCGTTTACCTTCCCACCGGAGCGGTACCTATTTACCTACTTGCACTTTGATGTGCTTTTGAACTGCTAGGTTGGCAGGAGCAGGGACCGAGCAATGTGAGCTCACCTCGTCGTGAGGATTCGAACCGCTGACCTTCTGATCGGCAAGTCCTAGGCTCAGTGATTTAACCCACAGTGCCACTCACGGTCTATGTACTAGGTATCAAAAGACCAAAACAAAAAACAAAACAAAACAAAACAAAACCCCACATCCTCTTTTGCTTTCAAAAGACATTGCTGTGGTTATTATTACATGTAGACAAGGAACACAACAAATTCTCCTTGGAATGCAATGCTTCTTCCACCCCACCCTCTCTCATATATTCTTGAATATATCCAAGATCAGACTTTTGAACTTTGCTACGGAGCTTGCCGCTTTCTGCTAAAAAAAACAACCACACCACTCCTACAGATGGAGTCTTTGTGTTTTGTTGTATTATTATAGAACAAATACCCCCCTAAAGAGAGGCATAAGAAAAATCTTCTTAAGAAAGAGGCAGAGAAGATTGTGAGGCTTTATTCAATTACTCCCTAAAGGGTTGAATGTGAGTATTGATTATATGCCTCTTTTAAAATAATAGTGGAGTTATCTGGGCAGTCCCTGAGTTCCAGAAATTGTGTACTGTATTTCTGGTTCCTTGTCTCTACACTAGGGGTGGAGATGTTGTTAGGCTACAACTGCTGTCATTCCTGACCATTGCCCATGCAGGTTGCCCTATTATATTCTGTGACCCCAAGAAAGTTAACATACCTATACTGAGGAGTTGGACTGAAACCCAGCATCTACTATATTTAGGTTGGAATGTTTTGGAGTAGTGACCTGGGTTTCGCATTCCTCACCCTATGAGCTGCTTTCTCTAAAGCTCCAATAAACCATGAAAAGTCCTGTCAGGGCTTGCAAATTTGATTTGGGTTGCCAGTTGGATCTCAGTGTGTTGGAGGGAACTGTTTGGCCCTTTTCAGGCTTTGTTTTGTTTTGGTTTTTAACTGTCTAATTGGCTTGCTGCTATTGTCTTCTGCTTGCTGCCAGACAGGCAGCAATAGTTGTGCAAGTAGTAGCTTCAGCTCTTTTAAGTATTGGTGCCAGAAGATGGGATCTGTGTTCTGAAATGTACTGAGCTATGATAAATCCTCCCGAGCCGGCACTTTTGAGAACAAGTTTTTCTTTTTGTGTTCCTTCTCATTTCTGTGCCTTTCTTTTGGGTTTCTGCTTTTATTATGCGTCACACAGCAGGTGTGCATGTGATTTTGTTTTGTTTTTTTATTTGCTTTTATGAAATGATTTATGGTACTAACCCTGAGAACTGCAAGGTTTTTAAAACTCTCTTCTTTTCCCCAGGGATTTCTTTTATGGGGGCGGGGGTAGTTCTTCTTTTGAAGAGACGTTTGTGAATTGTAACATGAAATGGGCCATTGCGACTCCCATGTTCTCCAAGCAAGAGTGGGATGTCTGCAGCGCTAGGCTTTGATTGGAGTGATGCTTTGAATCCATGATGGTGCCACAACCTGATAAAATGAAGCCTTTTTTTTTTTTTTTGAATACTTGAATTTTAATCAGTTCTAGTCAATCACAGTTTTTGAAGTGATTTTGAGCACAGCTCCTTCTTTGTTTCTGCTGTACGGTAAGCAGGTCTTCTGCACAACGGATTGGGGTCGGCAAGCACCACCTTTCTCCCTCCCTCTACCTCCAAATCACATGTCATCTGCAATACATTAAATTATATTGCAGATTTATTTACTGCATTTTATAAGTAAGGAAGCACCCCTCTGCTTTTATTAAGGAACCCGAGAAGCACATTTCCATATTTGAAAAAAAAAATGCAGTGTATAGCCATAATGAGATGTATCTTGACCTCCCCCCCCTTTAAATTAGTTTTTATTTATTTTATTTAGAAAGATTTTTAAATTTCTCAGAGGTCTCTAAGCATGTTCCCCCCCCCCCCCATGAAGTGCTTTCCCTACTGGTGACTGGGAATAAAAATTGTTGGGTTAGATCCAGATTAGCCCTCAGCAGAGTTCTGCTCATGCTGGAGGAAGGGGTAGTGAAATTATTTTTGCTTATTCCTCCTTCCCTTTGCAACTCACTTTGCCCCCTGAAAAGTTGAACTCGAAGATTGAGGATCCTGCATGGAAGGTGGTGTTGAGCACAGTTCCATCAAATGCCCTTCTAGTCACAGAGGGGCAATTCTAGATCCAACCATTTTCATTGTTGATACGGTTTTCTTGCTCAGTCGCAGCTTCTTGTTTCTGCTCACCTTGGAACTTTGTCACAGCTCCGTCAGAGTTTTCCTGTTGTATCCTCCTCTTTGTAAGGGACATCCTTTTGGTCTTCCAGTCCATCTCTATCCCTTGGTGTTGGAGCTCTGAGACTGAGTGATGTCTTCTTCAGGGCTCAAGGAGTCTGGCATTCGAAACTGCTCCGGCTCTCTAGGATTGCCCTGCGCAGGTCCTCTCCAATTACTCATATTAATTACTGGCATCATTCCGCAATGATTTTGTCCCTGGAGCCAAGGCACGAAATAACTCTGCTTGGAAAGAAGTGAGGCATTTCGAGGATGAGCTTTCCACAGAACTAACACAACAGAGGCAGCCTGCAGTACAGCACAGATTTTTATGGCTGTTGCTTTTGTTTACATTTCTTTCCTATCCTTCCACCAAAGTCCCATCTGTGCTATACATTTAAAGCACTGTGATACTGCTTGGCTTCCCCCAAGAAATCCCGGGAGTGTAGTTTGTTAAGGGTGCTGAGGGTTGTTAAGAGACCCATATTTTCCTTAGAGCTACAATTCTCAAAGTGGTTTAACAATCAGCCTCTCTTCCCAGGGAACTCTTGAGAATTGTAGGGGAATAAGGGTCTGTAACAACTCTCAGCACCTTTAACAAACTACGCAGTCTCCATGATTCTTTGGGGAGGAATCACAACTGTTTAAAGTGATATGATAATGGTTTTGAATGTATAGTGTTGATGGCACCTAAGTTGCTGAGGGCATCAAACAGTGGAGGTGATTCCATCTCTCCCCCCCCCAAAAAAAAACCCCAGTTCTGTAAGGCTGAGAGGGTGAGGTTAAGAGATCATGGCTGACCCATAAATTTTGAATAAGGAAGAAAATTGATTTTATCTGCATTTCAATAAGAAATTACCCAATTTACACATTTCAAACCAGTATCCTGACTGAACCATGGTTATCCCTTGAAATCTGCTATTCTCTGAATTTTGTGATGTGGGCCTCCAGCCACTGTGAACAAAAATGAACTTATTAGGGGAGAGGATGTGCAAAAAATGCATTGCATTCATGAAAATAACATACAAGGAAGGATTATATTAGGGAAAATTGCTTGCAAAAAACATGCATATTCATCAGACCTTTGTACAAAAATGTCTATTTTAAGAGAAATTAGCATTAAAATGCCAAGAAATTGAGAGGATATAATTGAAATTGACAGATTCGTTCATCCTTACACAAGGCATGCTGGGAAAATCCCGCCAATGGGAGATTTGACTCCCAACTGTCCTCTATCCAGTAGACCATTGTAAACAATACATCTTAGGTCTAAGAATTAAGTAGGGCTGCTTCAAATGTCCTGTCTGGCTACTTGGGGGGGGGGGGCATCATACATGGGTATCTTCTGCCTCTAGCATAGTCCAGGAAAGGAGAAAATTTGAATTTTTCATATGATTATCTAGCGTCTACTGCTCAAACTCTAATAGATTTGTAACCATAGAAACTTTATTGAAATAATGGGTGATAAAAATTCTAAACAGGGAAGAATGTCAAAGATTAGGAATTGCAGGAAGAAGGGGCTGCACTTTCAACTCTTTGGGGGTGATGCTGTTCATAGAACATTCTGTCTTTAGTTAAACAAATTAGATGACTTCCGTTTGCCCCCCAGCAGGCTGGTCTCTGTATTATAAAATCACTGCCTATCACTTGACATAATTAGCCACATTCTGTTAAAAGTCTGCTCATGCAAAAAAAAAAAAAAAAAAAAAAGCTGCATGGAAGGATCGTTAAACAAGATTTTTTAAAAAGTGTAGATGTATTGGGCAATATTTAGTATGGACTTTGTGCTGGTGGAAAGCACTCTTTCTCTAATGTGGCGCGCCAGAAATTTGACATCCGGAATTGCCCCCAATCAGTGTTAGAAACTCAGATATATAAGCTGGGTGCCAAATGGCTCCTTAAACCAAGGCTACAGTTGCCAAAAAATGAATGTCTAGTTGCCATATTGGGGCAAAGACAGCTCTAAAGTCTTATTTTTCAAATGATGGACTGACTGGGATTATCACTTAAGCATCAGGCTAGTTCAGATGACAACCTTGAGCTAGGTTAAGAACTTGTTGTTGTTGTTTAGTCATTTAGTCATGTCTGACGCTTCATGACCCCATGGGCCAGAGCACGCCAGGCACTCTTGTCTTCCACTGCTTCCTGCAGCTTGATCAAACTCATGTTGCTAGCTTCGAGAACACTGTCCAACCATCTTGCCCTCTGTCGTCCCCTTCTCCTTGTGCCCTCCATCTTTCCCAACATCAGGGTCTTTTCCAGGGAGTCTTCTCTTCTCATGAGGTGGCCAAAGTATTGGAGCCTCAGCTTCACGATGTGTCCTTCTAGTGAGCACTCAGGGCTGATTTCCTTCAGAATGGAGAGGTTTGATCTTCTTGCAGTCCATGGGACTCTCTAGAGTCTCCTCCAGCACCATAATTCAAAAGCATCAATTCTTCAGCCTTCTTGATGGTCCAGCTCTCACTTCCATACATCACTACTGGGAAAACCATAGCTTTAACTATGCAGACCTTCGTTGGCAAGTTGATGTCTCTACTTTTTAAGATGCTGTCTAGGTTTGTCATTGCTTTTCTCCCAAGAAGCAGGTGTCTTTTAATTTTGTGGCTGCTGTCACCATCTGCAGTGATCATGGAGCCCAAGAAAGTAAAATCTTTCACTGCCTCCTTTTCTCTCCCCCCCTCTATATATCAGCCTATTCCTACCTCTTTTTCTTAAGGGTGACATGGACCATTCATAGTGTAGGAATAGTCTTCACAACTGTGAGCATGTCTGTGAACCTGCCCTGTGTTTTCCAGGATGGAGGCCTCGTTTGTGCAGTCTCTTGAAAGCCAAAAGTCGGCCTCAGTAGTGGGGGGGGGGGGAGAAGAAGCTCCTGTATCTTTTCAAAAGTAGCTTCCTCCCTCCCTGTTTTCTTTCTTTCAGTGGCATCACTTGAGGCTTTTGTTTGAGCATAAGGGAGCCCCGTGGCTGTGGCTGTGATATCAATAAGCAGGTCAAAACGGCATTTGACTGAGCTCTATTCACTGAATACTAGAAGCCAGCTCACTGGCACCCCTTTCTTTTTTTGCCTGAAGGATTCAGAACTGTAGTTCTGAATCAGTGCAACCAGGGCTGGATTAATATCGGCGAATGTAGAGTCTTCTCCCACCTACCCACATACCTCGTTCCAGGTTCTCTGAAGCTATTAATAATTACAAATGCTAAAACCAGAGAGGTCTTGGAGGAGAGACACCAAAAGCTCAGAGAAGCCTTTGAATTGCTGCATGGTTCTCATTGTCAGGAGCTAGCTAGTTATTTATTTACCATACTTTCCCGTCTATAAGACACCCCCATCTATAAGATGCCCCCTATTTTGGGGGACTCCAACTTAAGGAAATTGGGGGTGTATCTGTGTATAAGACGCCCCCAAAATTTTGACATTATTTTTTTAGGGGGGGGGAACCTAGTCTTACAAACAGAAAAATACGGTATTTAAACAAATCACCTACCACATCATCAAAATGCAAACTTCTCAGTGTGAGGGCATTTTGGGTTGTTGTTTCTCCTGTTTCTACATGGTTCTGCCCGAAAGCTGGAGAAAGAGAACGCAGTCATCAGCAGCAAAGAAGAAGAAGAAGAAAGAATATGCAGTATAGCAGCCTTTTGTTTTGGTCTCCCAACTCCCATTGTCCTCCACCCATTGGCCCTGCTGGCTGATGGGAGTTGGAGTTCAGTGACTTTTGTTTGGTGGGGACGGGGAGGAGTTGGATCAGGCAAAGACCCACTGAATCCTAAGATGGACCAGCCACCATAAAATAGCAGTAGGCCTGATTCAGGGCTCTCTGCTGTTCCATTCTGAAGTTGTTGCCGTAACATTTTCCTGCCCTTGCTACCTTCCATCCTGACCATTGCAAGTTGTGGGGCTGCAGTGGCTCCATTGCTCCATTAAACCCCAACACTGCCTCCCACCACCAGGGTTTTGATTGTGCTCTTGGGATCAGGGTGTTAGGCCTCCATCCTGTTTATAGGGGAAATAGCTACTAAATAAATGCTGTTAAACGAATAGCTATTGTCAGTAGAAATCGACCCCATGTAATCACTTGTTACCTTCTAGAACAGACTTGGGTCTTCAGCTGTTTTTGGACTACAATTCTCATCATCCCTGGCCACTGGTCCTGCTAGCTAGGGATGATGGGAGTTGTAGTCCAAAAACAAGCCAGAGTTTGGGAAACCCTGTTCTAGAAGGACAAAAGATATAGCATTCCTTTATATGGGTAACTATGAAATAATGAAAATGGCTAAATTGGAACTTAAGCTGGTGATTGTCAGATTGAGAAACTCTCTTAGTAGGTCTTTTTGGAACAAAGAACTATCAGCTTAATTTTTTTATTCCTGCTTGAAAAATATTTATTGGTCAAACGTTTCCTGTGGAGCACAGTAACGTGTTTACAAATTTAATTGCTTTTTCCAATTGTATTGTCAAGTTATAATGATACATTGTATCAATCCCCACTAAATAAAAATTATTAAGATTTGTGCTGGTGATACCATGCGAGGCAATTTAATCATATCCAGGATTAACGGTGAAACAAAATCCTGGAGTAATTGCAGTAGGTAATATTAAAAACATGTGGCTGTTGTTTTTTTGAAGACATATTGTTCTGTGATAATGAATTAATGCCAGGAACTTGAATGCTTCCAGAGAAAAGACTGTCAGCATAGTGATAGGTTTCTGAAACAGGCATTTCAAACAGAATGCTGCTGCTGCTTTCATTTTTTCGTTCTTTGCATTTGTTACTTTCCCCGTAATCCTGGTTCTCTTGGCATCACAGGCGTGATAGAATATTCCAGGTTTCCCACTCTGACGTTGGAGTGAGAGCTCCAATATCAGATCCACCACAACCTGCTACTGTGAAACTTCTGGTGTCTTGGCCCAACTGATAGTGGCTTACCATTATTGGTAGGGCCAAATGTTTGGGATATCAAGGACAGTTTGGGGGCGTAAGAACGGAGGAACAGGAAATGGCTTTCACCCAATGCTGCCTCGGTGCATAACACTTCTGGAAAATGGAGATATTTAGACCAGCTCAGGAGCTGGTTTAAACCTTTCTCTCCCTGTTATGTATTGAAGTTCTCTCCCTGGACCAGCAGGGGGATATGTAGATAGTTTTCACTCAGGTCCACATATGCATATAAGGAATTGAAAGTGACGTTCAGTGATTGGATAGTTACAGAAAGTTGTTACTGTTGCTTTGTAGTTGAGCTCTATATAAGCAGATTGGCTGAACCCTTCAGCCCAGTTCTGTTCTGGGCCTGTGAATAAACAAGAGGTGTTTGAAGAATCGCTGTGTCGTCTAATATGTTCACCCACAATTTAACACTCCCTCTGATTTTCCTCTCATTGCTGCTGCCCGACTAAAATAAAATAGAATAAAATATAATACCCCCAAAAGATGGTGAAGTAAAAGAGCACACCACCACCTTTGCCTCCATCCTGGATTTCAGTCTTAAAACAGAAACTTCATATAAAAAAGGAAAATACAAGTTTTGTTTGCAAATAGCTACAATACTCCAAACAGATGATTGACCAATTGCAACTCTGCCCCAAGAACAATACAACTCATTTTCCCATGGTGTGACCCAGAATGTAGCAGTAACTCCCCCATTAAAGTTTTTTTGTGTGTGGTACATCTTTGGAATCAATAACGTCTCATCTTCGAGCAAGTGGAAATTTCTGCTGTTGACTTCAAACAATAGAGAAATGAACCCCAACACATTGAACTATATAACAAGTAGGCTTCGTTCTGTTCAATAGGGGCAGCTGAATAATGGGCTCTGAGAAGACGCTGCTGTAATCTGGTATATTGCTCCCTCCATGGTATTGATGAAGGGAGCCTTCCTTTGTATCTTGCTCTTTGTCAAATGTTATTTATTTTTGTTTGTTTGATGATTTATGACTAATAGCAAAATCTTCGCGGCTAAATCCCTTGTCCTTGCTTCTTGGATAGATTTATTCATGTGGCTTGTCAGGCTTCTAGACCCACAAGTCTTCTGTACCATTTCACGGCATTTCATCTAACCCTGCTTGAAATTTCTGCTTACTGCCTTTGCTGCCAGAATTGCAAATTGAAGCCCAGTAGAATCACTAAAACATAAGACGTTGGCAGGCATCACCCAGCCCAAGCTTAGAGGAGGAAATTCTGTACCGAAAGCATCCCGCTGAGATTTCTATCTAGCTTCCTTAAAACCTCCAGTGATAAGAGATCCCATAGCTTTTCTGGGCAACATGTTCAATTTTCTAGCTGTTGTTATTCAATCTAAATTGATGCTGCTGCAGTCCTTTGGCCCTCTTCCTTGGGCCAGGGAAGAATTGTTTCCTTTACCTGCTGTCCACCCCTCCCCATTGAATACCTGAGTGCCAGGATTCACAGAGAATGAATGTGCACGGTTCTTTTAACCTTTCTTTATCTAATTAATATCAGGCTTGGAATGGTGTTGGGATTTAGAATTGTGTCGGAACTCTTGAATAGTTCTTTTTTTTATCTGGATGATTTACAGCACTTTGCTGCCAGCTTGGTCTGAAAGGCTATACCAAGAAATGTAATCGCTGGGAGAAAAAGAGAGATAAGGGATGTCATCCAATTAAAGAAATCTTTGTCAACTAATCAAAGTAATTTTAATTTTTGATTAAGGCTGCATACGTTTGCATACGACTAAAACAATAGTTTTGATCAAAAACACACTCCTTTGTTTTTAGGTGGTGCATGTAGATGTCACAAAAGATGCATTTGCTTTTGTGTGAAACTGAAGGGGAATGTCTGTTCAAAGATTATGCCTGCCATCTGCAGTTTATGGAAGTGCTTATATTAACAGTAATTACCGTATTTTTCACTCTATAAGACGCACCAGACCATATGACGCACCTAGTTTTTGGAGGAGGAAAACAAGGAAAAAAAATATTCTGAATCCCAGAAGCCAGAACAGCAAGAGGGATTGCTACGCAGCGAAAGCAGCGATCCCTCTTGCTGTTCTGGCTTCTGGGATAGCCGCGCAGCCTGCATTCACTCCATAAGATGCACACACATTTCCCCTTACTTTTTAGGAGGGAAAAAGTGAGTGTTATAGAGCAAAAAATACGGTACTTGTTCTATTGCTAATTGGGAAGCATATTTCTTTTAAAAAGTTGATTCTTGAGGTATGTATTTTGGAGTGAGCTGGTTAGAACTCCATAATGGCAAAAGGCAGTGATACAGATGTGCGTGTTTAATGAGCAAATTTAAAATAGTTCATCGCTCATCAGTGGTACAGGCCCTTGGAATTGGGGGGATGACTCATATGCCTTGCTTCTTCTTTTTTAAAAAGCAAAACTTTTTCAAAACTGGAGAAAGTGATGATTTCCCAAAAGCTTAATTAGATCCTGAAAGTGTGGGCTGGTTTCTGATCTACTTTAGTTTAACACTTCTTACTTTGGATTTCAGTTATGGTCTTAAATATGTTTTGTATTTTGATTTCATTGGATCTTAGTTTATTCTTAAAAAAATAAACCATAGTTGGATAATGCCTTTAGGACTAATTAATACATCGCAAATACTCTGTGAGCTTTAAAGTTCTCCAGAACTTTTCATCAGGCCAGATGTTACTCAGTGTTGGTGTAGCTGAGTGAACCAAAGAGTCATTCTTTTATTTATTTGACATTGTTTGTGGAGTTTGCTAAGAAGCACTTTAGAAATGGAATGAATAAATGTTGAAAGAGAGACCATGTCTTGTCCCCTTGCTCACTCAGATCCATCACACACAAATGCAGTACTAATGCCTTCAAGACACAAAGAAGCAGCTTTGGCATGGAAATGCTACCTGCAGCGGAAATCAAGTGAACTGGATGGGGAGAGAGTTTCTCATCAAGAAAAACATCTGAGGAATTTTGGCGAATGGCAAAGCAATATAAATGCACTTAGGAAAGTTTCTCAGCAGAGTTCCCTGAATTCCTGCAGGTGCACCTAATTTGAATCGCCGTTGCCGCTGCTGTTATTTACAGAGGTACCTCGGGTTAAGAACTTAACTTGTTCTGGAGGTCCGTTCTTAACCTGAAACTGTTCTTAACCTGAGGTACCACATTAGCTAATGGGGCCTCCCACTGCCATCGCACCGCTGGCACGCAATTTCTGTTCTCATCCTGAAATAAAGTTCTTAACCTGAGGTACTATTTCTGGGTTAGCGGAGTCTGTAACCTGAAGCATCTGTAACCTGAAGTGTCTGTAACCCGAGGTACCACTGTATTAGATTTCTTACCTACCTTTCGCTGTGAGGGGCCAGAGCAGGTCACAACCATTTGGAAATACAATATTAAAACCAGTTAAGACATGATCAGCTCCTACAATCCTCTGCTCACACAAGCTACATTGGCTGACTGAATGTCCACTTGCTGCATGTATGGATGATCTCAAAAGCTGGTGAATCATTGTGTCACCCTCTTCATAGATAGGGCTGGTTCAAGACCTTCTGCTGCCCCAGGTGAAGGTTCCCTTTCCTATTCATTGTACAGAAGCAGGCTGGACTAGCAGTTGAATCTTACTTGACGCTACCAACAATTTAGCCTCCTCATCTTCTGCACTTGAAGGTAGCGGGTCATTTTAGAGGGTTGCATGACAGGTTGTGTGACGCACACACACAGAGCTCTGATCCCTAACAGAAGGGAATGGCCAGAGGCCTCATCTACCTAATGGTAGGACTGCCCCTGTTCTTTGAAATTGTTGTCAGTGCCTGATTCCTGCATTATGTTTGAGCATGTGGATAGGCAGTTGGGGATGACTGGGGTTGCTCACGTTTTAGAGATTTATAAGGAGGGATCAGGATCCCAGCAGCAAGGCACCTTCCACAACCAGCACACTTTTTTTAGAATGGAGAGTTCCCACACATAGAAACTATATATCATAGGAGGGTTTCTACATGTTTGAATGAATGTGCCTAGGTGGTGGGAAGAGCCTGCTGCCACTATGCAGCTCCCTTGAGGTATTTTCATTCTCTGCCTCCCCCCCCCCACTTATGTCAGAACGGGACTTATATCCGAAACAGCCCATTAGTCCTTACTTGTGTGCTTACATCTCTTCATTCCAGTGGAATTAAGCTTGCAATCCAATCTGACCAGGAGACCAATGTAGAAATGTGCCAAAATATTGATAGAAATGGAAGATATGATGGGATAGAGATGGAGAAAACATGAGAGTTCTGGTTAGAAATATACACTGGAAACCTCTTTTTCAGCTGCCATGATAGCAGCTTCCCACATTTATTTGCCGATTCAAATGATCTTTGTTTCATCTGTTTGATTTTCCATTCAACTTCTTGATTTATCAGTTTTGCATATTGTGCTTGATGGAATTTTATTTCTCTCAAAACTTCTTTTGATTTTGGATTTAGTCTCAACTTTTTCTCTCCGTCTTTTATCCTTTCCAAGATCTTGTCCTTTTTACCGTTCCAGAGTTTTTTCTTAATAGAATTCTGCTGTATCAGAAACCCTCTCATAACAGCTTTGCTTGCGTCCCAGATTGTTTTTTTTTCCACCGAAGTGTTCAAATTTAGTTCAAAGTAGTCTTTCATCGTCTTTTGGGCCTTCTTCACTATCTCCTGGTCTCTAAACAATGCATCATTCATTCTCCATCTGAAGGATCCAGCTGGTGTAAGTCTCAAGTCCATTTTCAAGGGGTTATGGTCGGAGCAAGTTTTAGGGCAGATCTCTACTTTTTTGGTCTTGGGTGCCAGTCCTCTAGATATCCAGATTTGGTCGATTCTTGTCCAGGATAGGTGGGCCTCAGAAAAGAATGTTCCCTCTCTACCTAGGGGGTTCTTTGTCCTCCAGATATCAATCAAGTCCATATTGTCTGTGAGTTCAAAAAAAGTCTTTGGTAGTCTGCCATCTTTAGTCACATTTTGATTTTGTGGCTTATCCATGTGTGTGGAGACAACCCCATTCATATCTCCCATCAGAATGATGTTATTATAGTCCATATGGTCCAGCATTGTCTCATGCAGCTTCCCATAAAATTCAGATTTCCCCTCATTTGGTGCATAAATTCCAATTATCAAAAATTTTTCTCCTTGTGATTGTATTTCGATCGCCAAAATTCTTCCTTGTTCATCTTTGAACACAAATTTTGGTGCTAGGCTCTCCTTTGCATATATCACGACTCCCCTTTTCTTTTCTTTAGCTGATGAAATAAATTCTTGGCCTAGTCGCTTGTTTATTAGCACTCTTCTGTGGAGCCTAGTCACATGGGTTTCCTGGAGACAAATGACGTCTAGTTGTTCTTTCCTCAAAGTGTGAAAAATCCTTTTCCTTTTTTCAGGGGAATTTGCCCCATGGATATTCCAACTAAAAAGCTGCAGAGACATCCTGGATCAGCTTGTTAGCCGATGGGGTTGTCTCCCTTCTCGTCTATGTCTGGAGGTGGATCTTTTGTACCAGGCGTGGGGGGTGGCCAGGTACCTGCTGTCCCTTTTCGAAGGTCCTCCCCGTGATCGTTTAGGAATTTTTCTTGCTCTTCTGCTGTTCTGATTCTCACCTTCTTCCCTTTCAAATTAAAAGATAATCCTTGGGGGAATTCCCACCTGTAAGGGATTGTGTTGTTTCTTAATAATCTTGCCAGATCCTTGTATGTAGTTCTTAAGTCCAACAATTGTTTTGGTATGTCTCTGAAGATTTCTGCTGTCTTTCCCTGTATCACCAATGGGTTTTTAAAATGTAGGCCAAGTATGTTGTCTTTTTCTTGCTTGTATCTCAATATGATCAAGCAATCCCTTGGTTTATCTTTCTTGGCCACTCTTCCCAATCTAAAAGCGGTGACGATTTTGAAGTCTTTCTCTTCTGCCAAACCCCAGAACTTGGATATTTCTGCAGTCAAAAAGCCAGTCAAATCTTCCTTTTCTAGTTCTGGAATATTTCTAATCCTAAGATTACTTTCCCGGTTTTTCAGCTCCGCCATAGACAGATAGGCCTGTTGTTCAGTGACCTGTCTACTCAGTGGTCTTACTTCCCCTCTTAATTCCTCAATCCTTTTTTTGTTTTGGTCTGCTTTCGTGTTTGCGTCCTCAGCTAATTTTCGGTTCTCTGATATAGTCTTTTCAAAATTTCCTATCGCCTGTGTGTTTTGAGCAACTTGGTCTGTCAACTTATTAATCGTTGCTGTAACCTGGTCAAATTTAGCCGCTTGTTCATCAGCTTTCTTATTTAATGCTGCCAGTTGATCCAATATTTCTTTAGAAATAGGGTCTAATCCTCCTGCAGCCATATCCTCCAAAACTGGCTGTTTAAATTGTCCTTCTTGCAGACCTGTCACAATTGGAACAGATGATCTACGTGGCTGCACAGGCAAAGTTGATTGCAATAGTTCAGTTTGTTTTGCTTTCTTGGCAGCCCTTGTTTTTCCTGCCACACTCATTCCACAACTGTCTAGGTTTCAAGGTCAAATTGTAAATCCCATGGGAAAAGCAATCATCCAGGCAAAAAGATTTCCAAAACAACCAGCAGTTCTCAGAGGTTTATATTTCCACAATCCAGCAGGGGGAGCTCCCCAAAAGTTTCCACCATTTAATTCCCAAATATGGTAAAATCCAAAATAAGGGGGGGAAACCCTCTAAATTCACTTTAAACTGCAGATGATAAAGGTTCTTTGCGAAGGTGTGAACAACAGTTCCTTTTTTGTAACTGCAAAGTAGCCCAATGTAACTTTATGTCTCTATACACAGTTGCCACAGTCTGATGTTACTTTGTATCCAGGCAGCCCGTGAGCTGGGGCTTATAACTTTATAATCCACAAAATATAGAGAGGTATAGCACAGTCTCACAATCAAATCCAAACTTGCAGGGTAAGTTCCAACTTCTTTTAAACTCCTTTCAACGCTTCCGCTTTAAAAAAACTTTGCTCAGTACTTTAAACAGGGACGGAAGACTGACTTCCTTTTTAGCGTCTCCCGCTTTCAGCCGAAATTCCAATTTGATGTCCAAATAAAGCCTCAAATTTCTTACTCACGAGTTTGTTGTTTCCAATCAAATGTTCAAAGAAGAAAGGTCAGCGCTCATCAGCAGCAGCCGCGCGGCTTCGCTTCCGCGGAAAGAGCGATGGATTCACAGCACCGCTACCCCCTCCACGTTCCGGAGCCCCTTACGGGGTCCCTTCTGCGTATCCGAGGTCGCTCCTGGTGCCCGCCGAATCCCACGGCCACGGGCTCACTCTACCCGTGGTTTTCCTAAACGGGTCGTCGCTGTGCCGCAGCGCACGACCCTTTTCCGCGGAGCCCCTCTTCAACAACTGAAGAGGACCGCCATTGCTGTTTCGCGCCGCCTCCGGTAACTTTGTTACCAATCTAGAGGTTGAAGGAGAATGTATTCAGAAACCAGAGGAAATTAGAAAGTGTTTCCAGAGATATTTTAAAAAATTGTTTTCCCAAGGACCCCAAGTGGAGACTGAAATAAATAAATTTTTAAAAAGCTATGGCCTACAAAAACTAACACAAGACAAACAAACTGACCTGAATTATAAAATAACCCAACAGGAAATCGAAAATGCCATTCAGAACATGCAACTAGGCAAATCCCCGGGCCCAGATGGACTTACCTCCAAATACTATAAGATATTGAAGGAATACCTGACTCAGCCATTGATGGAGGTATGTAATCAAATTATGGAAGGGAAGGGGGCACCAGAATCGTGGAAAGAGGCATTCATCACTTTGATACCAAAATTGGAATCTGAAAAGACTCAACTTAAGAACTACCGTCCCATCTCACTCCTAAACGTGGATTACAAGATTTTTGCTGACATTTTGGCAAATAGATTGAAAAAAGTCTTAAATGGAGTTATTCATAAAGACCAAGCAGGCTTTCTCCCTGGCAGGCATTTGTCAGATAATACTAGGAACATTGTTGACGTTCTGGAACTTCTACAGACAAATTTGAATACAAAAGCAGTTTTGATATTTATAGACGCGGAGAAGGCCTTTGACAATATATCTTGGAAATTTATGAAGAAGAATTTGGAAGGGATGGGAGTGGGAAGGGCGTTCCAAAATGGCATAGATGCAATATATTCAGAACAAAAGGCTAAATTGATAGTAAACAATGTGGTGACAGAAGAGTTTAAAATTGAAAAAGGAACACGACAGGGGTGCCCCCTATCACCCTTGCTATTTATTTCTGTCCTTGAGGTTTTGCTAAATTTGATCAGGAAGGATCAGCAGGTGGAAGGAATACAGGTCGGAGGAAAACAATATAAACTGAAGGCCTTTGCAGATGACTTGGTTTTGACATTACAGGAGCCGGTGTCCAGCACAAAAAGAGTATTGGAATTAATTTCTGAGTTTGGTCGGGTGGCGGGATTCAAGTTAAACAAACAAAAAACTAAGGTTTTGGCAAAAAACTTGACACCTTTAGAAATAGATGGGTTTCAGAAGGAAACAGAACTAAACGTTGTTAATAAAGTGAAATACCTGGGGGTCAACTTGACTGGGAAAAATTTGAATCTGTTTAAAGATAATTATGAAAAATGTTGGTCTGAAATTAAAAAGGATCTAGAAATCTGGTCAAGATTGAAACTTTCCTTGTTGGGAAGAATTGTAGCAGTAAAGATGAATGTATTGCCAAAAATGCTGTTTCTGTTCCAGACCCTACAGATCGTGGACAGAGTGGAATGTTTTGGAAAGTGGCAGAGGGACATTATGAAGTTTGTCTGGCAGGGCAAAAAGCCCCGAATAAAATTTAAAATATTAACAGATGCAAAGGAAAGAGGGGGTTTTGCCCTGCCGGACTTAAGGTTGTATTATGAAGCTGCATCCCTCTGCTGGCTGAAAGATTGGTTTTTGCTAGAAAACACTGATGTCCTAGATCTGGAAGGGTTCAACAATGCTTTTGGGTGGCATGCATATTTGTGGTACGACAAGGTAAAGTCTCATAAGTTGTTTAAAAACCATATTGTAAGGAAATCTCTGTTTTCTGTCTGGACTAAATACAAGGACTTATTTGAAAACAAGACTCCGAGGTGGTTATCACCGATGGAGGCTAAAGCCACAAAAATACTTAATATGGGGGGTGGCTGGGCAAAATACTGTGAAATAATAGAAAGAGTGGGTGACACTTGGAGGTTGCAGAGCTTTGAAAAATTGAAAGGGAAGGTGCGAGACTGGTTTCACTATGCCCAAATTTTAGAGATCTTTAAAAAAGATAAAAAAATTGGTTTCCAGGTGGAAAAATCAAAATTAGAACTAGAATTACTTGAACCTAAGACGAAAGTGCTTTCAAGAATGTACAACTTGCTGCTTAAATGGAATACTCAAGATGAGACAGTCAAATCAGCCATGATAAAATGGGCACAAGATATTGGATACAACATTATGTTTGAGGACTGGGAAAGGTTATGGACCACCGGTATGAAATTTACGGCATGTAGTGCCTTAAAGGAAAATATTATGAAAATGATGTACAGGTGGTACATGACCCCAGTCAAACTTGCAAAGATATACCATTTGTCTGATAATAAATGTTGGAAATGTAAGGAGGCTGAAGGAACTTTTTACCACCTCTGGTGGACATGCCCGAGGGTGAAGGCCTTCTGGGAAATGATTTATAACGAGTTGAAAAAGGTATTTAAGTATACCTTTCAGAAGAAACCAGAGGCCTTCCTCTTGGGCATTGTGGGCCAGAGGATACCTAAGAAAGACAGAACCTTCTTTCTATATGCAACGACTGCAGCAAGAATTCTCATAGCTAAATACTGGAAGGCACAGGAGCTACCCACACTGGAAGAATGGCACACACAACTGATGGACTATATGCAACTAGCCGAAATGACTGGCAGAATCCGAGACCTGGGAGAAGAGGCTGCGGAAGAGGATTGGAAAAAATTTAAGGACTATTTACAAAAACATTATAAGATATATGAATGTTAAAAATTTGCTAAGGTTTGAGGTAAATATGCTTCAGTATTGAAATTCGGAGTTGATAGAAACAAAGTTAATGATTGAGAAAAGTTTTAATTTCAGAGTGAATAATTAGATGAAAATACAAAAACACAGGAAACAAGGTATTAATTTGCTGTTTATATTTATTATAAAGAATGCAGGGATGGAGGAGATGGGGAAGTCCAGTGGATGATGAAAAAAAAAAAAAAAGACTTCGAAAAATGAATTTTTTCTTGTTTAATTTCTTTTTCTTTCTGTAAAACCGCTTTTGTTGTGTTATTGATGATGGATTTAGATTCTGGAAAAAAGCAATAAAAAAATTTATAAAAAAAAAAAAAAAGAAATATACACTGGAAACCTAATGTATGTTAACATGAACACAAGCCCCCCCCCCCATTTTTAAATAGGGATTTTCAGTTCTCTAAGGGAAGGGCTTAGATCTTTGTGATTTAGTTCTCCATTCCATGCCTTGCACTTAAGAAAAAGAGGCTTTTCAGAATAAGGAGGACACTGCATAATTAAGCTGATGATTAAATATTTTTCTTCTAAAATATATTTTTTGGGGGGTGGAGAGTATTTTCCCTTCAGTTCTCATTAGTGCTAATAGGGGCTTTCCACTTATTGCAGACCTGCCCATCTTCACCACATAAGACGAAGAAAGAAAGGATGCAAATAATTAGCCATGCCGTAAAAAAATGAACAACACTCTGTTTACCTGATAGCATGTTTTCATAGTAAGTATGGAAAGCATTCTATTGTCTTAAGGAGGATCTCTTTTTTAAGAAAAACAAAAAACAACAACCTGCATTTTAATGACACCTCGGTATAATTTGCTCTTGATTATCACAGAGCTCCTTTCCCCTTGATGCAGGACTTTCATCTCTCTCTTTGTATCTAGGGTAACATTTGCATAAAAGTAAGAAATATAGAGGAACTAAAGAAGAAGGGAAAGTGGCCCATTCCCAAATAAGGCTATAAAATAACTGTTGTGAGGAAGCGATGCAAGAGTTGGGAACTTTAGTCTCCATTGCACTTCTTATTCATTCTTCTTTCCACAAAAAGGCTGCATTTTGCCAGGGAAGAAACCCAAGAAGCCATTCCTGCCAGGCCACAGCAGGCTTGGCATCAATGCCCAGCACCCTTGGAACCCTAGCACAGTCCATCCATGTTGGTGCCAGTCCTGGACTGATGGCCACAGGCTTATCTGTGAGCGGCAGCATCAAGGAGGTGTTTTATCTTCCCACAGTGCTTTGCATAGTGTCATGCAGGCACTATGGGAAATTAAAGTGTTCATTTGCTGCTACTGCTGCTGTGAGGAAAACCTCTTGGTTGGGAGCTCACTGGCATTGCTGGGGAGAGCTTTACTAAGGATACTTCAGAGCAGAAGCTGGCCTTGACACCTGCATCATTGGCCCTCACATTTTGTGCTCCATTACTGCCTTAGTCAATATAATTGCAAAGATTTATGTTATGGGCACAACATCACTTTTGTACTACATGCCTGTAATATTTTTAATGTATCTGTAACTACACAATCCGATTCAATTTTAGTTTACTTATTTGCTATCTGTCTCTCTAAAACAGTCATGTCATCAAAGACCCAGGAGGGGAAAAAAAGAGTTTTCACCTGCTTAAAAGGTAAAGGGACCCCTGACCATTAGGTCCAGTCGTGACCGACTCTGGGGTTGTGGCGCTCATCTCGCTTTATTGGCCAAGGGAGCCGGTGTACAGCTTCCGGGTCATGTGGCCAGCATGACTAAGCCGCTTCTGGCGAACTAGAGCAGCGCATGGAAACACGGTTTACCTTCCCGCCGGAGCGGTACCTATTTATCTACTTGCACTTTGACGTGCTTTTGAACTGCTAGGTGGGCAGGAGCTGGGACTGAGCAACGGGAGCTCACCCCGTCACAGGGATTTGAACTGCCGACCTTCTGATCGGCAAGTCCTAGGCTCTGTGGTTTAACCCACAGCGCCACCCACGTCCTTTCACCTGCTTAGAATCATAGAATTGTAGAGCTGGAAGGGACTGCAAGGGCTTGCTTATATGCATAGAGCCATTGGCTGAGCAATTCTGATGCGATCAAGTAGTCTTCCCCATCCTGGTGTTCTTCTCCCTAACCCTAAATGGCACCTCCCATGGGTTATGCTTCCTGAGATCAATGGGAGTTGGAATCAAAGATCACCCACAGCAGGGTTTCCCAAATTTGGGACTCCAGCTGTTGTTGGACTACAACTCTCATCATCCCTAACTAACCAGTGGTCAGGGATGATGTTAATTGTAGTCCAAGAACATCTGGAGACCCAAGTTGGGGTCAACTAGAGGACCATAGGTTCTCCACCGCTGATCTAAGAATAACCCCAATCCATGAACCTGACCTTTCTAAACCTCTCCAGCGCACTTTGAGTGCCACCTCTCTGTTTCATTAAACTGCCCACCAGTGGAACCTCCATCTTGGGTCAACTGAACTTCAGTTTGTTGGTCCTCAACAAATGATGCAGCCATACTTCCTGGGGTGTGTCTTCTACAAAATCACAAGGCATGACATCTGGCCCAGTGCATCATTTGGGCACCAGACACTGTCAAGCATGGCAGCCCCGTGCCACTAATAGGCAAATACGAAGAAGAGAATAAGCAGATAGAAGTGAGTTTGGACTACTACAAATCGCATGCCTGTACCTCTAGGAGAGTGTCCTCTATATGTACCTGTAAGAAGAGTTATTTGATGTGCATGACAGTAAGCCATTGTGACAAGCAAGCTGCTGAATATGACTTTGAGCCTGCCCTTTTTAAATAGAGAATGGTGACAGTGGCTTTATGCTTCATTAAAATGCTGGACAAAACATACTCCAGCTCTGCTGTTGGTGTGGATTTGTGAATGAATGTATAGTAACAATGTGCTAAACATTTTCTCATGGAATTATCTTCTATTTTCAGTTCTAAGGCTGTAGAATATGTTGTGTTTGTCAAGATGTTTTGCTATTTTGTTGCTCATAGCTGAGTATTACAGTGTGACCAGGGAGTGGGTGACACTGTGCTGTGGTCCAAACCACTGAGCCTCTTGGGCAGGGGTCAGCAACCTTTTTCAGCCATGGGCTGGTCCACCGTGCCTCAGACCATGTGGTGGGCCGGACTATATTTTTTTGGAGTGAATGAACAAATTCCTATGTCACATAAATAACCCAGAGATGCATTTTAAATAAAAGGACACATTCTACTCATGTAAAAACACACTGATTCCTGGACCATCCATGGGCCGGATTGAGAAGGCGATTGGGCCGCATCTGGCCCACGGGCCTTAGGTTGCCCACCCCTGCTCTTGGGCTTGCCGATCGGAAGGTTGGTGGTTCGAATCCGTGCAATGGGGTGCACTCCCGTTCCTCGTTCCCAGCTTCTGTCAACCTAGCAGTTCGAAAGCACGCCAGTACAAGTATATAAATAGGTAGCTCTGTGGCAGGAAGGTAAACGGGGTTTCCGTGTGATCTGGCACTCATCACGGTGTCCTGTTGTGCCAGAAGCGGTTTAGTCATGCTGGCCACATGACCCAGAAAGGTGTCTATGGATAAACACCGACTCCCTCAGCCTGAAGCAAGATGAGCGCCCCACCCCATAGTCAAGTCTGACTGGACTTAACTGTCCAGGGGTCCTTTACCTTTTACCTTTACCAATACAGTATGTATGCTGAGCTGCTGTTTTGTGCACCTAAGGTTCCTTTCACTCCCTGCCCCATGTAAGCTACTCATTACTGAGAACTATTATGGTTAATAATTTTATTAGACAATAAAAAACCAGGTCCTAATTCAATCCTTCAAAATGGTACTGACCACCCAAATTAAAGTCCTGTGTAATTGGAATGAACTGTGTTGAGAGGTGAAGGGAGAGAGGAGTATTGTTTTACATCAAGAATGTTACTCCAATAGAGAGATGATCAATGTCAGCAGGCTAAATGCATATTGGTGTATGTTATACAGAAGACAGACCACACTTCAGCACCTGTGTAGCATTTTATCTGTAAGTGAAATCTAAATAATAATATTTATTCCCCCACCCAACCCTTGTATTATTTACAGGTTTTGCACTATCCAACATTTTTTCAGTGCTGCTTCTAAAAATTATGTCACTACATTATGGATGTTTTGCATTCAATTCCAGCAAATTGGGCAGAATGTGTGAAAATTATAGCCCCAAACTGGTAACTATTTATTTTTGGCTATTTATTGAACATAATCAACCTTCCTCACACACAGTGAAACAACTTATTACCTAAGCTACCTCATTTATTCAACCATATGGTAATGACTATCCCATCTGGCCCATAAACTAATTGGTATCTAGGGATGGATAGACCTTATTAAAGTCTGGTCCACCCCCGTTCTGTAAGGGTGTTGGCAAGTCCATCCCATTTACGTGCAGAATTTTTAGGGGAAACCCTTAAAATATCATGCAGAAACACCCAATGTATTTTTATGCTGTTGTTTTCTGGAAATATTCTTTTTCATTGATTTACTTTAAGATGATGTAACATACAGTTTACAACAACATCTATTTATTTATCTTGGCAACTTCCCATCCTTACATCTTTTAAAAGTTAATTGTGATTGAGGTGGTCTGAAGGCTGCAGCATTCCTTCTGTTCCTCCAAAAGAGATTTCTCTCCTTTCAAACTTCTAGCATGCAGGGCTCCTTGCCACTGCATGCTTTGAACTCAATAGAGCAAGTCTCCCTGGGGGTGTTAGGATGATTGTGTGTATGGGACTGCACCTCTTAGCTGTGTCCCAGACTTCTGTGTGCTTCTTGTCCCTACCCTTAGATGTCTGCTCATTTAGAAAAATGTAGTTCCCCACCACCATTCCTCTCAGTCTGTGGTCACTGGGGGCACGGGAGGAAGAGAGAGGACACTGGAGAGGCACAGACCCATTTCCCCTCCATTGGGCATATATATGGAAGGAGCTTTGCTAAGTAGATGTACTGCGGTGAAAGGAAACTGCCACATTTCAGCCTACCCTTGATTCTTCGCAGCCATTAAGGGGCGGAGCAGGCTGCTACATTTTCCTCTCCATTGCCTAGCCCTGATGCAGTTAATGCAAGTTATTAAGAATGAACTCTATCACTTTGGAGCTGCAATTAAAACATTTTCCACTGGGGAAGCCACCCTTGGAGCACACCCACAAATTGAATTTCCCTGTTCGCTGGTTCTGCACTTAAGATATGCTAGTCTGGTTCACTGAAGAGAAGTATTTTAAACAAGACTCACTAACACACAGTATTTTTGAGTTGGGATCCATTTCAGTGTATCTTTGTAGGGATGAACCCATAATGAAGAAATATAAAATAGTTTCCTGAAATTCATACTACTACTTTTTATTGTATTATTTACTTTATTCCATGGCAAGGCGTGAATATTATTTTTTCCTAGGTGCCAGAAGAATGATAAGAAGTACGTAAGTTTTTTATCATCTGAAAGTTGGTCGTTTCTGGAGGAGCAAGTTACTTTAATTACGTCAATGTGCAGCTTTTTAAAAATAAAAATAAGGTTATTTTTATAATAATTGGGAAAAGATTATAGGTGAGCATTATCCCGAAATGTGCTGTTTCCAGTACATTGCAAACATTATCCACTTTTCAATGAACGTTTCTTTGTGAGCATCATTATGCGTTCTCAGGTAATACAAGTTAACGTAGACATAAAGGGCAAAGTTTATTAATGGCATGGTCTAAAGCTTGCGACATTTAAGCAGGAGCCTAATTAAATCTTCCAGCTGGGGTTCTAGGGAAGTGCCTTATATGGAGTTTGACCATTGATCCATTTGTTCAGTTGCATCTACATACACTGCTAAGGGCTCCCCAAGGTTTTAGGGAGAGATCTTTCCCAGCCTTAACTGGAGATACCAGATTTGAACCTGGGACCTGTTGCACACAGAGTATGTGCTTTACCACAGAACCATAGTCCTTCAGTCTCCATGATGGAGAAGGCGGAGCTGTGCTCCCATCGACTCTACACCTCATTTGGGTGACCGGATTCTGAGTCCATGGGAACAGCATGGCAACCAGAGGAAGCTACAGTGGTGCCTTGGGTTACAGACGCTTCAGGTTACAGACTCTGCTAACCCAGAAATAGTACCTCGGGTTAAAAACTTTGCTTCAGGATGAGAACAGAAATCGTGCGGTGGCAGCGCGAGGCCCCATTAGCTAAAGTGGTACCTCAGGTTAAGAACAGTTTCAGATTAAGAACGGACCTCCAGAATGTGTTATGTTCTTAACCCGAGGTACCACTGTATTTAGTACACTTCCTGATTGGGAGACATCAGCCAGGGTCATTCCAACCCCACCCCCTGCCGCTGCCTATTAATGATTGATGTTTTACTGTGTTTTAATATTTTGTTGGGAGCTGCTCAGAGTGGCTGGGGCAACCCAGTCATATGGGTGACATATAAATAATAAAATTATTTATTTATTTATTTATTTTCTGAGTTTATGTTGCAAGTTGATTCAAAAGTGTTACCAAGCAACTCCTATGCTACAGAAGTCCGGAGATGTGTGCAGATGGCCTCTTGAAACCCCACCCTCCTAGTGGACAAATGGGCATCATTTCTCCTCCCCTAGCAAAATATTCCAACAGTTTCTTGGATATGAGGTTCGCTATTAGCAGTGGTGGTTTTTCTCTTGTTTTGTTGCTTCTACAACTGATACCAGTGGCAACTCTCTTGGCAGCCAAGGGACACCCATCTTCCATTCTCTTCAAAGGCCGGCATTCTTCCTTTCAGAAGGGGTGGAATCCCCAGGTGAGTGGTAAAAGCAGTGGAAAATCTTACAGCCCCATAAACTCCTCACAGCACTGTTTTAGCAAAGAATGAGCACTCTCAATAAGAGAGAGAGAGAGAGAGAGAGAGAGAGAGAGAGAGAGAGAGAGAGAGGGAGAGGGAGGGAGGGAGGGAGGGAGGGAGGGAGGGAGGGGAGGGGGTAGCAGGGAGCCTTTGCTACTTGTGTAGGTTCCCCACTATCATGGGCCAGGAGTCAGCTTCACCTGCTGAACAGCTGCTTGAAGGTGGAGAAGGTGGAGTGACTCCACCTGCAGCTGATCAGCTTTCAAGGACACAGAGGAGGAGACACTGATGAGAACCAGCTGGCTTCAGCCTTCTTAAGCAGAGCTTCCAGCAGCAGTCAGATGCTGGTAACAACGTTTGTAGTTCCTGGTTCTATCTTGGTGCTCGTCTTGACCCCATGATCATCGGATTCCCTGACCCCTGGACTGTCTGACCACGTGGAATGCTTTTTGTCCGACCCTAGGACTCGACCTGACTTCAGATGCTGACTCTGACTCCAGGCAAGTACACCTCAGAGACTCTTCTGGCTGGCTGCCCTCCCATTCAACTGAACTCTGCACATTGTTGCTCAGCAACGAGACTATGACACCCACCTGACTTAGAACCTTGGAAGGTTAGGGTTGTTGATCATGCAGGGAGCTTCCTTGAGTACAGTTTGCTCTCTGTGCCAGAAGGTCAGCCTCTCTCCTGCCTGCAGATTAGCCTCTCCACCTTGTGCAGTGGAAATTGCACTGCTGTGAGAGGACAAACCAAATGGAGGTAGGGTCCCCTTTGAAAGGACCCACCTTGAATCCAAACCGGGGCCTCGTTTCATAATTTGTTTGGCAGTCGTGGTAGTGCTGCTGTGGCGACGCAAACCAAGTCGACTTGTTTATGACCAGCTGAAGGCTAGAGAATCCTTTAAAGCACATTTTGTCGCGTACTGCGTTGAAGGCCATTACTAAAACTGGAGTTTTCTGATGAGTGCAGATTGCTGATTTTATGTTGTGGGTCTGCCTGTCAATTGCTTGGCGGGGTGGGGAAGAGAGACAGGGAGATAAAGTCTGTTCACTTCCTAATCTTTTGAAAATGTACATTTACCCCCTTTTAAGTAATGTTTAGTGAATCGGAATAATGGAAGCAAAGCAACATGTACTTGTAATATGAAAAGAGCTAAGTACAGTAATCTCCTTGCAGAAAGAACAAAAAGAGGGAGGTGTGGCTTCCTTCCATTTGCTACAGTTGCTAGGAGCTGCTTGCAGTGTGTTAATGGGAAACACACGAGGCTGATAATTTCTCTGAAACAGGTTATGGCTGACGGTTGCCTTTAAAAGTCTGAATCTTCTGGTTTAAAATAAGAAGCTAATGCAGATGTTGATAGAACTGTCAGACAGCACATCTGTGGCAGTTATACAAGACATGCAACACAGGGTGGGCTGCCAAAAGCACAATATTTTTAAATGATGTATGTTAAAAGGCAGCAAAACAAGGTGAGAGTGAATAACTTGCATGCACTTGAGGCATTTTTAAATTGCTCTGTGTAGAACTGCCTTCATGCCATAAACAAAACAAATGCATTGGCTTTCTCTGTGTTGCTATGGTCTCCCTGTCTCGCTCTTTTCCGAACTTTCCTCAGCGTTTTTAAGATGTTAGCTCCTGACATATTGGCTGTGTGTGCAGCATACGTTTAAACCATGTCTGTCCCCCAAAGAATCCTGGGAACTGTAGTTTAAGGGTGCTGGGAGTTGTAGCTCTGTGAAAGGTAAACCACAGTCCCCAGGCTTCTTTGAGGGGAAGTCATGCGCTTGAAATGGATGGCTTGTGCGTTATCTGTTGGAGATAATTCGTCCTCTTTACCTGTGGGGCTGAATTGTGGGCTGGAACATGGAACCACCAATGAGAGTGGTTCCACTGTGGTGGTCTTAGCAGATTTGAAAAGTTTCTTTTAAGAGCAAGCTTGGGTGCTGCTTGAAATGAAAACCTCTCCCCCCTTTTAATTAATTCTGAAGTGCTAAGACAGCTCAGTGTGGGAGAAGAAAACCCTGTCAGGAACAATAACAAAGCCTTTTACTTAGATGGGGGCAATGTGAGTATTTTAATAATATATATTTTGCTGCCAGCTATATGCATAGAGTGGAGATGGCTCTGATAAGGAAGATTTGTTGTCTGTTTGTCATAGCTCCCACCGCCCCAGCACATGCATTTGGTACAGTGCAATGCAAGTTTGTCCCCTTGGCAGCTGAGGCTTTAGCTATTCAGATCTAGCCTCTGTCTATATTGATGGACACCAGGAGAATTTTTAGGTGGGTGAAAATGCCCAAGGCAGTCAGGAGGGCATGATGAATGTTGCCCACATTTCATGTTCATTATGACATCAGCTTATTTAGTGGGCAAAGTATAAAGCTATAAACTATCACATTCAATATTTTTGAAATGAGCTGATTGCACTCATATGCACAAAGAGAGAATAATGTATTAACTTGTTGCCATCTGTCTGCCTTGGAGACAGCAGAAGTGTGGCTTTAGAGACCAATACAGGAGAGCAGTGTCCAAGACTCCCATTGTTCTAGGCGCATTTTGCAATAGGGAATTTCATTCACGCGAGCACTTTCTGAGCTCTGAGCACAGTACTGCACCTAAGATTTCAGATTAAAACTGCAGAGTGGAAGGAAAGGAGGACCTTTTTCTGCCTCCCCACTTCCATATACTCTCTGAAGACTAGAGAAGAGACCCTCTTAAGAATATTAGAAGGGGTGGGTAAGGGAAGGACTACACCATGTGAAAAATGAACATATTTTAGCTGCAGCTCATTCATTATCAGCTTTGTATTCTTCTTATAAAAAAAGTGTGCCTAGGCATTGCGTTGTTGCGCCCATAACCTAGTTTTAAGGTGCCATTCACCTCTTAGCTTTCATATCTGTTTCTGAAACACTGCAGAAGAGACATGTTTTGTTGTAGCTGGGGCAGATGAAGGCGCCTGGTTTTCCAGCTACAAGTGCCCCATGGCATTTCTTCTCTCTGCACTTCTCCCAGTGATCATATAATAACTAGTAGCTAAGCAAAACAAACATGGAAGAACATCAGCCACCCTCGACTACAACAGCAGTCCCTGTCCCCGATCATATCTGGGGATGCTCAGCCCTCAGAGAGCTCTGCTCCCTCCTGCTTCCAGGAACTGTGCCTGCATTGCCAATAGACTGGAAACCTAGTGTTATCCACATTTCTGACTGGACAGTCGTCATAGTTTCTTTGGAAATGTGTAATGCACAACTGCACAGCTGTGCTTAACTTTAAAAGCCCTGTTCATCCAGATCTTCACCTTTCACAGGGATTGGGGAATGTGACTGTGGTGGTAGCTGCATGCAGCCTGCCTCCTATTTACCCCAATACAAGTTAATTCAGAGAGCGATTCCTCCCTTAGCTTGCATGGGGAAAAGAAGGGACTGGATCTTCAGAAATGAGTGGTTTTGGTGGAGAATATCTCCCCACTAGCACATGTACGCCAGTGGTGATATTTCCTCCCCAGCTGTTTCTGGGGATGCAGCCTCTTCTTTTCCCCTATGCAAGTTAAGGGAGAGATTAATCTGTTAATGTGCATTACATATCTGGGCAGGTGTGGAAGTGCACATGGATGTACCGGGGGGTGGGGAGGAAAGTGGCCTTTCAAGCACCACACACTTCCTATATTGCATGGTGGGGCAGGGGGAGGCAATACAGTAGACATGATTATTGGACCCCCCTCCAGTCACCTGCAACACACAATTGCCTTTATCCAGCATTGTATTCCATACGTGTGCTCTGTGAACAGCAACTGCATAAGCAAAAAATACGAGTGCAGCTTTGCCTCCCAAGCAAAAGGGGCTGCAGTCTGGATTGCATCATGAGATGGATGTGCCTTCCTTCACATCTAAGGTGCAGCTTCTTTAAACGCAAATAGCATCAGGCAGGTAGGTGGGTGCAATTTGCATTTTCAAAAACCTGCTCATTAGGTGCCAAAAACCCGCAGTTAACATCACTTCTACTTAGGGTCTGAGTCAATCATCTGAGGAAGGCACCCATTTTGACATCCGTATTCCAAAGCACTTCTGCAACAAATAAAAATCTTAAATTTGCTGCAGAGTTAAACGCGCCTTGATTAGTGGAAACATGCGGAACTGAGATGCTTTTAACCGAAGCGTGCATCAGGCAAGAAGGTTAAGCTCTAGGAATTCATCGTTCACGTGTATGAAACGGACTCAGGCTGAAGAATAGGAATGATGCGGGTAGACAAAAATGTAATTCTGAAAATCCTATGAAGGCAAATATGTGGGGTGTGGGGGTGTGATACGTATCAACCATGCCTGAATTGGGGTGTGTGGGGTATGTTTGTTGGTGTGTAACATGAGTGGGGAGCCTCAGACCTGGCTTCCATATATGGGCCTCTGTATCTGGCTCTTGACTCTCCTCAGCTACACCAGTTACTACCCCTCATTTGCACCCTGCTTCGGTGTTTTTGCCTGGCTGGAATGTGTACTTGGATGCTGATAATTCTTCTCACACGCATGGCTGAAGGGTGGAGAGAGGTCTGTATGTAGATACTAATCTAATGTACGAAGGTAATATTCATTCATTGTTCTAGTTTTGCATACAGACCCATCCACCAGTGGCATGTGGTCCCTGGAAGATTGCCAAGAAGGGAATATAGTCCACAGGCTGAAAATGGTATCTTATCCCTGCCATATGAGATTTGCAGGTGTGCCCCTTCTGGAGGTCCTGCCAGTAACTGTGATACTATGAGTGGTGACTTGAGATAGGGCCTTTTCAGTGGTGGCACCCAGCTGTGGAACTCCCTCTCATCAGGAATATGTTTAGCCCCGCTACATTGTATGGGATTGATGCTAGCTGAAGGCAACTGGGAAGGTCATCAGTGTAGTCCATTTATAATGAGCAACTGCGTTCTGCTGTAGGTTTGGTATGGATTTTAGCACTGATCTTAATTAGTTGTATTGTGTTCAATAATGTTTTGTAGTTTTAATAGCAAGTATTGTTTGTGTAAGCCGCCCTGAAGTTCTTTACCATGAATGGCATAGAAATTTATTAAATAATTTAAATACTCTATTAAATAATTGAAATGCATTTGTTTCTGACTGCCAGTGACCAATACAATTAAAACTTTGATAATGCTAGAAATGTTAATGCATTTATTTATTTTTTCCTTCAAAGTGAAATAAAGCAAAGAAATGCCTATTTCATATTGTAGGGTTTTGAGTGGACATTGAGGTGAACTAACCTCTATGTTTTAAACCTAGCGGTATGCATTTTCCAAAATTGAGAGTCTTTATTGCAATGCAGCTGTACCATGGTTTTCAAAAGTTACACACCAGTCCTGTCGAAAATTGGTTTGAGTCAGTTTTTAATTTGGAGCTAGAGGAGACAGTGTCATGTATTCAGGAAAGAGAAATATTTTGTAGACTGTCAGCATTCCTTTCATATTAGTTTCACATCAAATTAGTATGCTGACAAACCACTGGTTTCTCTTTCACTTGAAATGTTTCTAACGTCAATAGGAAACTCAAAGTATCACTAGACGTGCAAGCTACATATCAAGTCAAGAACAGAGGAGGTAAATATTGAGGTTTATTTGTTTTATACTGGTGTTATTTCCTTCCTGCAAGACACTTCTCATGAAATACAAGACACTGATGATTAAAAAGGCATGTGGTTTGAGTTTTATTTCTCTGAATAAAGATTAGTTACTTTTGATATACAGAGTTTTGGGAGCAGGAGCTAAAACCAAGCATTTTGTGCTTGGTTGTGTCCCATTTCTGAGCCTGTTCATAAGATCAGTTCTCCTGGGATAACAACCACTGAACTCCCTTCAGCCTTATAAAAATGATCAAGGGCATGAATGAGGACTGATTTGCATTTCATATACATTATAGTCCTAATGCTGCAGGAGAAAGAGGGAGGGGAATTGTGTGATTTGGTCCTTCACACTGATGGATATGTGGATAGGATTTATCACCCATATTATATTGTGAACTCCAAGGAGGAGGAGGTCCTGCTTCTTCACTATAAGAACAAAAAACTTCAAATACCTCATCTAGACCTGACAAACACTATAACTTATTTCTTTTTTAATATTTTATTAAGGGTTTTCTTGTTTTACAGTGTAAGTGTAATGCCTCGTATTTTTTTTCTTCCATGTAACATTTTTACAAATCCGTTTCATTTGATGAGGCATTAGGGAGAGAAGAAAAAAGAAAGAAAAAAAGAAAGGGGGTGGAGGGAGGGGAGATGGATGGGGGTGGGGTCGGGTAGCGGTGTTTCTATTATGCTTAATGTATGTAGAGTTTGGTGTCAGCGTGCTTGTGTTGTTCACTTGTGTTCCTTTGGTGGTGAGAGAGGTTAGGGTTGGCCTAGGGTGTGATTGTTTGTTTGTGATTGGCTGTGGTGATCTTTGTTTTCGTGTGTGAGTGAGGTGGGTGGGTGTTTTGGATCAGGTTAGCCATATTGATTTGTATGCTGTTGGTGGATTATTGTCGTTGTCCTGTTGGGCTGTGTATGTGATAAAGGGGAGCCATACCGGGGTGAAGGTGTCTTCTGCTGTTTGTCCCCGTGTCAGTTTCAGTTTATTAGTTAATTTTTCTAGTAGGGCTGTTTCCCATACTATTTGGTACCATTGGTCCATTCTTACTCCTGACAGGTCTCTCCAGTGTCTGGTTATGGTGTTTCTGGCTGCTGAAAGTAGGTGGGTTATGAGTTCTTTGTGGTGTAAATGGGCATTGTTGTCTTGGAAGATGTTTAGTAGGGCCAATTCTGGGGTGAAGTCTAATACTTGTTTAGTTATTTTACATATTTCTTGTATGGCTGTTGTCCAGAATAGTTGGATTTTGGGACACTCCCACCACATGTGGAGGTATGTGCCTGTGGAGGTGCACCCTCTCCAGCATTTTGGTGAGGTTCCTGGGTGTATTAGCACTAGTTTCATTGGTGTTAGGTACCACCTGTAGGTGAGTTTCAGTGTGAGTTCTTTTCTTTTCGTTGATATGGATTTAAAGGGGGGGTTTAGACCACATTCTGGTCCATTGAGTGGGGTTAATCTCATAGCCTATGTCATTCTCCCATTGTTTTTTGATTGCGTCTAGGGGATTTGCGGGGTTTTGGAGTAGTATTTTGTATATTGCGGATACCGCCCCTTTACCATTTCCCTTTGTTGTTAGGAGGAGGTTTTCAAAGGTTGTCAGGGGTCTAGTTGCTGCCGATTTTACTGTTGGGTTGTTTAAGAGGGCATGTAGTTGGTGTTGTGCTAACCAGGGCATTTGGGTGTCTTCTAGTTTGTCTTGTATTTCTTGTGTTGACAAGGGTTTGTTATTTTTATAAAAGTCTATTAGGCGATATAAGCCTTTGGTTCGCCAGGTTTTTATCTGGAGGTTTTGTGCTGCATGGTGGAATAATGGGTGGTACGCCAGGGGGATTAGTGGGGATGGGGTTGGGGATAGTTTGCCTATTTGTGTTTTCCATGCTTTGAGCATGGTCTGTGTGTACCTGTTAAGTGTTGTGGGAATTTTCTTTAGTTTGTTTGGGAGGAGTGGGTATGTTGTGGTGCAGGTATTTTCAATTGTGTCCCTCTCTAGGTGTACCCATTGTTTTGTCTCATCTTCTAGTATATATGGGATTATATGGCGTATTTGGTTGGCAATGTAATATGCTTCTATGTTGGGGATTCCCCATCCTCCTTCTGAGGTGGGGAGGTGCAGGTATTTGGGGCTTATTCTTGGTTTTTTATGTGAGAAGATGAAAGAGTGTAGTTTTCTCTGCCAACTGCGGAGTTGGGTTGAAGGGATCCAGATTGGGAGGGTTTGGAATAGGTAGGTTAGTTTTGGGAGTGTGATCATTTTGATCATGGCTATTTTGTCTGAGAGAGTGAAATTCATGTTATTCCATCTCTTTAGGTCTTTGTTAATTTGTCGCCACAGGGGTTTGTAGTTGTGGAGGTACAATTTATTGAGGTTTCTGGTTATTTGTACCCCTAGGTATCTGAACTTGGTGTGGCAGAGTTTTATTTTGGTGACCTTTGTGAGTTCTTTTTGGGTGTGAGGAGGGGTGTTGAAGCACATAGCTTCTGACTTTGTAAAATTTACCTGTAGGCCTGACACCATTGCAAATGTGTTGAGTTCTCTGATTAGGGAGGTTGCTGTGCTTATGGGGTCTGGTGTTGTGACCATTAGGTCATCTGCAAAGAGCCCTAATTTATAGGTTCTGCCTTTTATTTCCACTCCCTTGATGTCTGTGGCTGCTCGGATGCGGATTGCTAAGGGTTCCAGAGCCAGGATAAATAAGAAGGGAGACAGTGGGCATCCTTGTTTCGTGCCTCTTTGGATAGCTATAGTATTAGAATCCATATTGTTAGTTCTGCATTTTGCTGAGGCTTGGAGTATATTTGTTTGAGGGTTTGTAGGAAGTTGGGGCCAAATTTCATGTTAGTTAGTACTGCTAATATGTATTTCCACTCTAAGCAATCAAAGGCTTTGAGGATGTCTAGGGACATAATTGTCAATGGGAGTTTAATTGCCTTGCTGTGTTCGATCAGGTTCAGTAGTTTCCTGATGGGGTCTGTTATATTGTGGCCAGGGACAAAGCCAGTCTGGTCTGGGGCTATTAACTTGTGTAGGAAGATTTTTAGGCGGTTGGCCAAGATTGATGTGGATATCTTGTAGTCTTGGTTTATTAATGAGATTGGGCGGTATGATTCTACTTTGAGGCTGTCTTTTAGTGGTTTTGGGATGGAGACTATTTTGGAGTGGGTCCAGGTTTGGGGGATGGGGCCCCCTTTTATGATGTCGTTGAATAGGCGGGTCATGTAGGGCATCAAGGGTTCTTTGAATTTCCTATAGAATTCCGCTGTGAAGCCGTCTGGGCCTGGGGCTTTGTGTGGTTTCAAGTTTTTGAGGACCACATCTATTTCCTCTGGGGTGATAGGGCTGTCCATGAATTCCTGTTCCTCATCAGTTAGGGTAGGCATGGTCAGTCCTGCTAGAAATGTTCTGATTTCCTTCTCTGGTGGGTTATGGGAGGTGTATAGGTTGGAGTAGAATTCTGCAAATTCTGAGGTTATTTCTTCAGGGGAGAATGTTATGTTGCCGTCTTTTTTGGTGATGCAGTGTATTCTTGTTTTGAGTGCTTTTTTCCTACATCTATTTGCTAGTAATCTGGAGTTTTTCCCTCCATATTCATAGAAACGTTGTTTAGAATATAGAATGTTGATCATTGTTTTGTTAATTTCTAGGGAGTCTAGTTCTCTCCTTTTTTGTTCTATAAGTTTGAGGAGTTTTTTAGATCCTGTTTGTTTGTAGCGTGTTGAGAGGGCTGTGATGTCTTGTTCTATTTTGCTAATTTTTGAGGAGGTTTGTTTTTTAAGGGATGTTTTCTCTTTTATGCAAGCTCCTCTGGTGACCGCTTTCATTGTGTCCCATAGGAGGGGGGTTGTTATATTGTCTACATCGTTTTCCTTGAAGTAGTTTTGGAGGGTTTTTGTGAGACTCTCTCTAATTTGTTTGTTTGTAGTTAGGATGGGACTGAAGGACCATGATGGGGTGGTTTGTGTTCCTTCTCCTATTTTAACGATGACTTCTACTGGGGCGTGATCTGTGATTTTAATGTTACCTATGTTTGTTGATTCCACTGAGGGGATCAGACCCTGTGTGAGCAGAATGCTGTCCAGTCTGGACACTGTATCATGACGTCCCGATTGGAATGTATGGCTGATGTCTCGCGGGTTTTGCTCACCCCAAATGTCGTAGAGACCCCTGTTTTTTAGCATTTTTGGTAACTTGTAAGAGTTCCTAGTTGTTGGGGGTTTCCTTCGGAGGAAGGTTGCCCATGGGGTTGTAGGGTGGATGTCTTTCAGGGATATGCCTTTCATATTTAGATTGAGGTCCCCTCCTAGGATTGCTTCCCCTTCAGAGAAGGAGAGGAATTTGTTTAGTGTCTTCTGGAAGAATTCTAATTGTTTCGCGTTTGGGGCATATATGGAGCCGATTGTCAGTTTGATTTTGCCATCTAGTGTCCCTTTAGCGAAAATGAATCTGCCTTTTTTGTCCTTGAGGACTGTTGTGGCAGTGAAGTTCAGGTCTCTACTGAGTATTATGGCTACACCGCGAGCTTTCCCTGAGCCTCGTGCGACCCACTGTTGACTGAAGCGGGGGTCACTCAGGAGTTTGCTGCCTTTGGGTGGGTTGTGTATTTCTTGTAGGAAGGTGATATGTGGTTTCATGGTGTTTATGTATGTGGTGATGCGTTTTCTTTTGATGGGGTTTCCCAGCCCCCTCACGTTTAATGTAATTGCTTTTAGGTTAGCCATCTTGCTTATCTATTATGTGGGGCGATTCCCTGCCAACCCGTTCGGGTTGTCTTGTGTCTCTCTCTTCGTGTTGTTTAAAGAACCAGTGGGGTTGCGCTGACCTAGGGTGTGGTGGGTGGAGGGCTAATGGGATTAGAGTAAGATTTGGGTTAAAGAGTAGGGGGTAAGTTGTAGAGAGTTTCCTATATGTAGTCATATAGGTGTTTGTTTGGGGTATTTTAGGCCACCTGGCATTTAGCCGGTTGGTCCTAGGTCTCAGCTGGTGTGGAAGGCCGTGTTCAAGGACAGGCCACCCCCCTGTTGTTTGCGATAGGGGGAGATCAGTGAGACAGTGTGAAGTGACTTTGTAACGTCGCTATCAAGTATAAGGTTCATAAGCGATGTTGCCAATGTTATGAGCAACATTGTTGGTGTGTTGGGGTGGGGATGTGGGTGCTGGTACACTCTGGTGCCACCATAGTGCTGGTTGAGTATCAGATTTTAGCCTGATTGTGGGTTGTGTTATTAAGGTTGGAGGAGTTGTTTTTCCTTAGTATGGAGTATGGGGATGTTGAAGGTATGGGTGATGGGGAATGTGGTTGAGGTCGTCTGGACTGGTGTTGGGGTGGGGATTTCTGTGGGGGTGCGGGGCTGGGGGGGATGTTGATGGTGTTAACTAAATCTATGTTTTTGGGGGGAGAGAGGGGGAATGGGGGGGGAATCACCAGTCCTTCAGTTTGTGGTTTCTTCCTGGTTGCTTCATTCAGCTGCGGTTGTTGCTGTTGTAGGGTTGTCCATCTGCGATGAATTGGTTTGGTTAATCTTGGTCTGGTTTCTTGTGTCATATGGCCGGCGGGACGGTTCTGAGCATGATGCTTGTCTGTATTGGTTTGCGTTGTTGTGCCGCTTCTGTTGTTTCTTTTTCTTCTGTACCGTCGTCCAGTTGTTTGCTGTTGTTTCCTCGTGGTTGGGGCTGTCACTTGGTGGGTTTGTCAGTTGCCATTCCGGTGGGAGGTCGAGTTCAAGGTTCTTTAGTAGTTGCAGGGCCTCAGGTATGTTGGTAGCCATGTGTTGTGTTGTATTGGTTGTTACAATGAGGCGGAAGGGGAATCCCCATCGGTATTTGATCCCTGCTTGTTGGAGACGCTGGGTGAATGGGCGCAGGCTTTTCCTTCGGTTTAGGGTATCCTGAGATAGGTCCTGTAGGGCCAGAATGGGGGTTTCTCCATATCGAAGGTTGGTTGAGTTTCTGAGGTTGTTCCATACCTCTTCCTTCTTTTTGTAGCGTGTGAAGCATACAATGATGTCTCTTGGGGGGGCGCTGGGTTTTGGCATAGGTTTTAGGGCTCTGTGAGCCCTCTCCAAGTCATCTGCCTCAAGTTTCAGGCTTGGGATTGTGTTTTTCAGCCAGCGTATAATTAGGTCTGCTGGGCTTTTCTCCTCTGTTTTTTCAGGAAAGTTGTGGAAGCGGGTGTTACAACGTCTATTGCGGTCTTCAAGGTCGGCTTGCTTAATTTTCATCTCTCTGTGTTCTGCTTCCATTTGGTTTACCAGTTCGTCCAGTTTCTTGTTCACACGTGCATTCTCCTCCCGGTATTGCTCTGTTATTCTTTCTTGCATTTGGTTCTTGTTCTCTAGAGCTTCCACTTTGGAGGTTAGATTGTTGATTAGTACCTGCATGGGAGCCATTGTGGCCTTCAGTGTTTCTTCTAATCGTGCTTCTAATCTTGCTTCCATTTCCCTCAGATCTCGTTTCGTTACTGGGTGGTCATCATCTTGAAGGGGAGTTACGGTATTAGCATTGTTTGCCATCTCCCTGGTTGGTGTCATCTCAGTCTCCCTAATGGTTTTGGTTTGAGGTTGGCTTGGCGTCCTCTTGGAGTGGGGCGTGTGGTGGTTAGGAGTTGTGGCAGTGGTGATTCCTGGGTATTTTTGGTTACTTATTTCTTGCCTTAATATACACCATATGGTAGAAAGACAATTACCGAAATTGCAAAACAGTTTTCATTCTTATTCAGTCCCATTTATTATAAAAAAAAATTCTGGAAATACCTGGCAAGATTGTTATAGCTAGCATCCTGTTCTAATATTAAAAAAAAAAAAAATCAGAGAAAATTGGTAATGTGGAGTGCAATTTGACCTGGTGTATCTCAACAGATGTGTGTTCGGCTAGCAAAAGCCTGCCCAATAAACTCTTACCCTTGAGACTTTAGAGACGAACAGAGTAATTCTTTTTCAGTTTATTGTATACCATTTTTTAAAAAGCAAATGATTTGGGAGGAAAATGTGTTGTCAGATGGCAGTGTAATTGTTTGTTGGCATGTTCGTGTTTGTTTAGTTTAATCACTTGAGGTCTGCTTGTCCAAAGGAGTAACAGGATGGTTCTGAATGGATAAAAGTTGCATAGCCTACAAC